>NC_086319.1:249604792-249819792 GCF_036172605.1 Pelobates fuscus | reverse complement strand
TCACACACTGACACACTGACACACTGACACACTCGCACACACACACACTGGCATGCACACTCACACACACACACACACACACTGGCATGCACACACACTCACACACACACACACACACACTGGCATGCACACACACACCTCATTTTCAGCCACCCTCCTCTCTTCCTTACCATTTCGTCGCAGGAGGGTGGCTGGGGATGATGTGAGTCTGCTGCCTCTCCTCGCGGCCTTTCTCTCCTCCTTCCCGCGCGGAGTAAACTGGGAGGAAGTGACCGGACTTCACTTCCTCCCAGCAGCACTTGCTTCCGGCTGCATTTTTTTTTTTTATAAAGGGGCCCGGTCGTGCTATTACAGCGCAGACCGGGCCCCTGAAGATAATAGGGCCCATTGGGTGGCCCATAAGCGTGTGGGCCCTGGTGCAGATGCACCGGCGGCAGTTCCGCTGATACACGTGGGGGCCGGGCCCGTGACAATTGTCACGGTTGTCATGCCCTTATGGCGGCCCTGTGTGCCAGTCTGTTATAGTGGGATACCAAGCTCAGCCTTCCTACTGGGCATTGCTATAAGGAAGGTTAAAAAAAGGTGGGGAAAAAAAGGTGGGGAGGGGAATTGAGGAGGGAGAAGAGGGGAGATGACGCACAGATGAGAAATCCTATTATGCGCAAACAGAGAAGTCGTCTGAATATCACCGAAAGAGGAGACAGTTGTTTGTTCCTTACGAAAATCGAATCAGATATCAAATATTTAGTCTTGCAGCATCAACCTCAAGGATCTCATTAATCACTAGTAAAGGTAATTTCAATTTACTTTATTGTTTTCTCATTAAACTTTATAAAAATTTATAAACCTGCATTAATTGGAAATAAAAAGATAAATGAACGTACCTTTTTTTTTTTTTTTTTTTAAACACCCTCCTTTCGAAAAAAATATTCTGCACTTGCGCGAAAACTGGTGGGCGGTAAGGAAAATGTTTCAACCAAAAAGATGCATTAGTGGGCGGTAGTTAGAAAAAGGTTGACTACCACTGCTCTAGAATGTAAGCTCATTGAGCAGGGCCCTCCACCTCTCTGTTCCTGTACGTCCAGTTGTCTGGTTACAATTACATGTCTGTTAGTCCACCCATTGTACAGCGCTACGCAATCTGATGGCACTATATAAAAAAAAAAAAAAATTGCTTTTGAATCTGAAAACAAAATTCAGATAGAAAATAAACAGACATATCTATCTTTTCTCTGTGAGGTCACCATCAGGGAAGGAACTATGGGAAGCTGTTCTATTAAAGGAACACACTAGTGCCAGGAAAACTTTTTTTTTTTTTTCTGGCACTATAGGTCCACCCCCCCCCCCCCCCCCCCCCACTCCTGCTGGGTTGAAGGGGTTAAACACTTAACCTTTCTCCAGTGCCGGGCTTCCTCAGCACTGGGGAACTCTCCTTCTCCTGCCGACGTCTGCACTGAATGCACATGCCCTCCCCCATATACTGTAATTTTGGTGTATATTGGATACTATTTGTATTTTAAACTGGCAGTGGCTGCTTTATATTGCACTTTATCCATCTGAACTGTTAATGGGTTAGTTGTGCAGGCAGCTACAAAGTGAACGGTATCAATCCTGTAAATCTACTTTGCATCTGTCTTTTCCCAGTAAGGGTGAAACTGCTACCTTGATACGTTATCCGGAAACCATTCTTTCTGGTGACTTTTTAAGCCACTGAAAATTTGTATGGCATCACTGGGCAAGAAGAGCGTAAGTAGCCCCTTGTTTCCCAAATGAGTTTAACCCCTTAAGGACACATGACATGTGTGACATGTCATGATTCCCTTTTATTCCAGAAGTTTGGTCCTTAAGGGGTTAAACATTTGGATACTTAGAAGAAGAAGCAGAAAAGGATCAACCCGGTAACCAGTGGGCAGAGAATATACAAGGATGTCAGGAGGAGGCTTTGGAATGGTTGACTAGTTGTTGTCTAAAATGGAACTGTATTGCTATATCGGAGAATCTAGGTGTCAACTTTTAGTAGCTCTTATTTCCATACTGTGGCTCAGTTGCCATTGCTTTTCATAACACAAACTTAAATTGTAACATGGAAACCGATTACAATTATATGTAGAGCTGCAACATTCCATAAAACTTGAACAGAGGCAGTATGCGCAGTAATTTTAATATACAGGTCAACACCATTAAAATAAACATCAGAGTTCTCATACTAGTTATTTAACCTTTCCACTTTGGTTGTAAAAGACATCGTAAGAAAGGGATGCTCAAAGCTCTATGAAAAACTACAGTCTGCTGTAGTAGTCATGGTGGCAGAGGCACCATCCCCATTTGTCATGCCATTTTGAATGTCATGTTTGTTAGGTGTGTAAATGTAGAAAGCAAATGTATACTAGTAGTGTGTATTTTTTTGTATTTTTTTTTTGGGGGGGGGGGGGGGGGGGGGCGGAGAACTATCTTTCTCTCCCTGAGAAAGTGATGGATTGCCCTTCATTCATGCCACCAAACACTGTCGTGCATAAAGTATCAGAGGAAAGTTAGAAAACGTAAATCCCCTGCCCTTTCACATTCTGGACAACTGACTTGTTCCAGGGCACGGTGATAATTACTTGAGCATCTGTGACGAAATGATGTATGTGTGCATGGCGACAATCGGTATTTTCTCCTGCAGGGAGTATGGAGGTTTTGCCCCATGTGTGTCTTTTTTTTTTTTTTGTTTCATAATAATTAGCCATTTGGTTGTTAAAATATCTGAATTGACCGTTCCTTGTTAACATTTTCTGTCATAACCTAAGCGAAGAATCTCTGAAATTGACAATTTTGTGTTGACGAGATTATATAATTGGGAACGGTTTTATGAATACTGTGTTTCAATTACTAGTGCTGCAAGTGTGCCCACTCTAGTTCGGCAGACAACCGTTAAAAGCATTTTTCTCCATACGTATATAGACAAATCGGTTCTATTTCAAAGGTACACTTGAAGTACCATAACCACTATTGCTTATCATGGTGGCCCTTTCACACATTTTATTCTTGGCAGGTTTTGTTCTTGGCTGTCCTAAAGTACTTGTGGGGAAAAGGGTATAATAAAATTACAAGGAATCAGAGATAGGAACATTAATGAGAGCTTGACATTATGATCCAATGCACACCATTTCATGCCCTATTAGAGCACGTAGCACAGCAGGCTTTTCTAAACCCTGTTCACTCTCCCCTTACCTCTCATCCTCTTTGCCTGCAATTGCTCCGATATTGTTACCCTGATATGGAGTTATCCAGTCATGAGCCATCCTCTCCCAAATCAAGCTCTCCTTTAGCCACAGCACAACAGGTTGTTGGGGTTTTTTTGGGGGGGGGTTTTCTAGCTAGCTATTTACTAGAATGTCTCTGATATACTCTATGGTCGGTAGTGTTAATAATGGAAAATGAATGCCAAAAATACAGTAATTTTAGTAACCACTTTAAAACCAGTCACTACAATTCTACAGTGGGAAGCCACTGAAATACCGTACTTTCCCTAAATAGCTTGTGCGATTGCTAAATATATATTTGCTTTATTGAACTCTGGATACCATGAGTGTCTTGCTGCAGAATTACATCTATCCATAACCATCCATAACCGTGTGTGATGTGGCCTGTCTTTGTGTGCTGACTACATGTGTGTTTATACAATTCCTGTCTTGGCAAGATCTGTATTGGGTATGTAACTATTAATGAAGTATAATGTGCAATCAGTGCTTTTTGCAAGTAGATAAAAGATGCTGTTCTCATTTTTATCTGTCTGCTCGTTTCCCTGTTTTGTGTTCTAACCTAGTGTACATTTATCACTTGCTAAATGTATATACCAAGGGAATGGTATCCCTTTGGCACTGTTAATTTTTAATCTTATTCCTATTATCTTGATACATTGGTTCTTTTAATGGAGTTGTATAAACACAAACGCTAATATGTGTATATATGCATTGAATGGTCATTTGAAAGACATTTTCACCATGCCGATGATTACCCTATGTGCATTAAAACCTCTAAATTATTGTGAAGAGACATGCCCTTCTAACTGCCATCTAATAGTTGGTCAATTATCCTCTACCACTCTAAATACTGTTCACATTGAACTTACAATGTATTACATTAGCTTGCTTCTGGATTTAATGTTCCAAAGCTGCATGCCTCATTTGTCTCGAGTCTAGACCAGTGGTTCCCAGACTTTTTAGGTTCAAAGCGCCCTTACTATTTCAATATTTTTCCAAGTCACCCCAAGTCAAAACCATTTTCTAGTGCTGCAAGTGTGTTTAAGAACAGTTTGACAACTTACCTGGGGTCTGCTGGGATAGGGTCTGGTGTGTGTGGTGTTTGTGAAGGATGTAGTTTGTGTGTGAGGGAGGTGTGGTGTGGGGTCTGTGGGAATAGGAGGGCAAATTAATAAATATATCAGTTTTTAATATATTTTTAAAAAAAAATATTTTCATTAATTAAAAATAAAAATGATTTCCACCCCCTCCCTGCTTACCTTTGCCTGGGAGGGGGGACATTTCCTGCAATCCCTGGTGGTGACCTCAGGAGCTGTGAGAGTTCACTCTCGCGAGATTTGGAACATTGCCGTGGAAACTGCGGCAATACTCCGAGCTCGCAAAAGGAAAACCTGCCGGAGCTCGCTCCCTCCCTGCCATCAGCAAAGTGCTAGCGGACTCTGATCTCCCCTTCAGTCATGCAGAGCTGGCAGGGGAGAGGCAGGCACGGTTCCCGGTGCGTTCATTATAGCATCGGGAAAATAACTTGCGGCTTCCCTGTGGGAGCTGCGGCGCACAGTTTGGGAACCTCTTGTCTAGACTATATCTACTTTAAAAAAAAAAAAAAAAAAAAAAAAAAATTGCCAGTAGGGCATATCAAATTGATGTGTTTTTATCAGAATACATAGAATAGCAAATGCAAGCATTCATAAGCTCTCTGTTAATTTATTTTTAATTCCAAATTCTGTCCAATGTCTAAAACATCAGACTCCCTAATGCCCATCTTGGCATCTTTTTAATAGAAGCAAAACTTTGGATCTGCATACAGGATTTTATACTATTTTCACTTTCTTTTCAAGAGACAAGTCTTATAGTTTTACTTTCAACGTGGGTTAAACTACATTTTATTACATATAATATTTTGTCTAAGGAATACTTCTACCACAATTACAATTTCTGCTCCCTGAAGTTATAGTTGAGTAGTGTCAAGGTGCCATCGTAAACCATTTCCAATTTGCTGGATGAGCGAGGCATGGCTTGAGCTGATGCTCTCAGCCTTTCGCTTACCTCCCATTTAGATAGTAGGGAATATGACCCTGAGGACCTCGCTTTAAAATAAGCTGTAGCTTTAATAGTAGCTAACCCTTTATATAATATTAAACCTTTCAGTAGCGCAAAGTAAGATGCCAGTAGAAAAGAAGTGCCCTTAAAAGGTAGGCTGGGCACCATAACAACTACAGCTTGCAGTACTGGTCTTGCTGCAAGGAATCCCTTGGTGACATTGCAGGAGAAGTAGTCCAACCATTTTTTAATATTGTTCAATATTTATCGGAGTCTCTTTTGACACACCCCTGGATTTATTACCCTTCTCTGATATCTCTAAAGTGTAGGTCCCTATTTCTACTTTAGTGACCTCAATTCTACCTGGGTTTGGCTGTAATTAATTAGCTAAGAGCATCAGCTGCTTTAAGAGGGTTCCATTTAGATACATCAGAAAGAGGCACGGCCCATGGAAGCCATGGGACCCTTGTGATTAACTGGTGTGGGAAAGCTTGTGGAGTGTACTGGCTTCATATCTATTACAGCAGCCTATAGACTTAACGGGGCCTAAACCGATCTTTAAATGTACATTTCTATATTTGCAGTAGAGTCAAATATAGATGTGGGAGCGTAATGCTAAAACTTCCTATATACTTGCATTAGAAGTTTCTGCAAAAGGGGAAAAAAACAAACAAAAAACTTTGCATCAATGCATCACTCTTCTACTCCCAATTCCCAGAAGATGTAATAAAACGCTTGAAAAAACATGAACTGTTTTCCTCAAACACAAATGCTTCACAGCGACTTATTTACTCCTTCACTATTTTACAGCTCTCCATAAGATTTCTATGCCGACTCAATTGAGTGTCTGAATGGTTTTATTGCATTAAGGCAGGGGATGGGGTGCTTGTGAAGCTTGCATTTCCTATTCTGAATTCTTAACTACTACTTTATTTAAATTAAATTCCTATAACTATTTCCGGGGGAAATTGTTCCAAGACCTACTTTTGACAAGCAGAGCTTTATTTATTGAATGACTTCCTTCAATACAGTTTCACTCTTGCCGCAGATGTAGCATTCAGAATACTGCATATGTCCTTTATCCATTGACTACTAAAGCATTATATACAAAATAATTGTAATTGGGTTAGAATTATTTTTTTTTTTTTTACCATGGCACATCGGGTAAAAACTAATAAAATGCCAACAATGTGCCAGGGTGCAAAAAGTATAGCGTGAAATAAAGTAGGGTTGCTAAGCACACAGGTTATTCTGTGTTCTTATTTTTTCTTTTTATATTGCCTACTTATATCTCGCTGTGGCAATGCACTGTTTGTAAATTAAAAGGCAATGTTGAAGATGTCTCCTGGCCCATCTCTTTAATTTGTTGCTGTCTGATTCCTTGTGCTGTGTATGTCTGACTCATTGCTGGTAATTGTGGTAACAGGCTCTAAGAAGAAAGTACGATGGTTTCCCGTTAGGCGACTCTTCACCCATTCCTGTCCCAGCCTCAGGATTCCTAGCAGGTTTTTGAGAGAAGGTGGGTGATTACCAGCCAGTTTCTTTTTTTCTTTTTGACATTTTTTATATTTTTTTTTTCCTTTTGTCCTCCTAGCTCAGGGATAGGCAACCTTCGGCTCTACAGATGTTGTGGACTACATCCCCCATAATGCTCTTACACACATAATGCTGGCAAAGCATCATGGGAGGTGTAGTCCAAAACATCTGCGGAGCCGAAGGTTGCCTATCCCTGTCCTAGCTTCTGTACTAACACTTTTTTTTTTTTCCAATTAATTGTGTTGAACTATTCTATTAACATATTCTTAATATACACTTATACAAATTCGTTTATGTGTAGGTATGCATGATGTGCATTTTTTTTGTCTTGGTGTTTACAATATTATTTAGATCAGGAAAGGTAATACATACCAATTTTAGATAACACATCTTATTTGCCTTTTGTAGCTGGTATACACACATCTTTCTATATGTGGGCATTATTTAGTTATTTTATTTTTTCTTTAATGTGAAACCATTCAAAACCTCCCCAATTCTTTAATGATGGAGATGGCCCTTAATTAATTGTAATTTTACTTTACACAATTCTATACCTATGCGATGTGAGAATATTTCATACCGAAGTGTAACCTTTAGAGATGTTTAACTACATACTCATTTAACGTCCTTTGATTGTTTCCCTTTGTAATGTATTAAAGATTGAGGGTTGTGCGTTTTGTAGAGCTATCACCCTGATGCAGGCGTTCGCAAACTCGCAAATCACTGAAGAAGATTTGAAATAGAAGAAAAGCTTACTATGGGATACCACAAGGGCTCAGATAAATGAAAGGTTAAAAGGACAAGGAGATGCCTGGATTAGGGAATCATATGCATTTGCCTTGCCAGATCCTGGACCTCAGATATAGTGAGGATCAAAGCCATTTTTATCTTCAGAGCAGGGGTGTTGAATCACAAAGTGAATTGTAGTCTGTAATGGTAGTTATAAGCTAGGTCTATGTTTCAAAGCATGGGTAATGTGGGAAACTTATTTCACCATGGCAACACAAACAGAGCAACACTGATAAGAGTGTAAGATGTTTTGGTTCCCAATTAATGCTGACCTTTTGATGCATGTGATTGGCTTCAGATTGTTGGCAATGTAGCATGGTGTACACCAAGTGGCTAAATTGCATGAAATTGTAGATGAGCAAGGGGTGAAGCCTGACCCCACACCAGAGCAGACTCGCTTTCTTAGAGCTCCTGGAAAGCCCACCGTAATCCGACAAAATTAGGGGCATCTCCCACCAATTCAGGCCACATACCTTGCTGTTGCCGCCAATTAAGTTTTTCCTAACGCCTGGCTAAAAAAATTGACGCTGTGGTGGCATGGCCTACCGGGCGGGCAGCAACGGGCTGCAGCCGGAGGATTCTGGCCCTGGAATTTTGGCACCTCTACCTACAAAGTTCAGGTAAGAGGGGGACGCAGGTCTCAAAAATCGCTCCTACAAACCCCGGAGCCGCAGCGTGACATAGGCCAAATGCTGCAGGCACAGTGCAGACCCAAACTCCCCGCAATGCTTCCCACTGCCCTCAGAGGAAGGAGAACCACAGGACAGCCTGACCCTCACTCGCACAGTAAACAGAAGACTGCACCACAGCCTTGAAAAGAGATACAGGCCTGCAACAGAATCTCAGACTGATATGGGAAGCAGATCTCGCAGTATTAAAAGTCAATGTACAAGTAGTGACAGTATGAAGTCAGGCGACAGAGGATGAAGTTGAGGGACTGAAGCGGCCTACAATAACTGGGGGAGAAGGTACAACACCTACACTCCACACAAGTAATCTTGTCCAGACAAGTCAACCTACTGGACAACAGGGGGTGACGCAAAAACGTTAAGATCAGAGCGCTACAGGAATCAGTGCTGCTAGAAAAATTGTCACACTTCATCAGGTACCTAGTGGCCACACTTCTGCCAACCAGACAAGCCAAAACATTCCTGTTCGAATTGTACAGAATGGCCAAATAACCTAACGCTGCTCCGTGAGACGTCATACTGCGGTGCCAATCATTCAGACAAACTGGGGCTAATGGCAGGACTACAAGGGAAGACTCCTTTTGCGTTTGAAGAGTGACGACTCTCCTTCTCTCAGGACTTAAGTAGGGCCACACTGCTCTGGCGCAAAAGTATGCAACCACTCACTAAGCCACTACCTTCTGGGGAAAACCTGTTTTTCCCTCTAGAGTGCAAGAGCTGCTTATAGATGACCAGTACTTAAACTGTGAGTAACCAGTCATGAGGTTTAGTAACTCTTATTTAATAAAATTACAGACCCAATTTTTGGAAATTTGTTTAATATATATAATTTTTTTTTTTTTTTTTTACAAGTAATTGCTATCCAAAAATTAACACAGAAAATATTTATTTTCTTTCCCTTTACTGCTATTGAATATACAATTATAAAGTAGCTTGCTTTTCAAAGTTAATTTTGCCTGGAGATGTAGAAAATGTGTCTAAAGTTATTTTATAAAGGAAAGGGGTGGAGATGGTCCAATGGCATCAGAAAGACCCTTGATCTTTATCAAACTGTTCCAAAATGGTTTTGTTAAACCGAAGGATAGCTCCAGAAGATTTAAGGGCAACATAACTCCTATGGAAAGCGGTGGTGGTTAAGTTGATTACAGTGCACCTCTTAAAGAGGAACTGTCCCTTCCAAGGTTTTTAATATTCTGTTTACTTAACCCCTTTGTTAAAAAATGTTTTTGGTATAAAAATAAAATGTTAGGCCAGCTATGCCAAGAGACTGCTCTGCACTAGAATAAAGGGCAGTAATCTCCTCTTTTAAAGGGAGGGCCGGGTCTTAAATAGTGTTTGTTAAAATTTGGTGTCAGGAATACACGTTTTGTATTCTTGACACGATAGTGTACATTTAAGTCCCTTATATGGTGGCAGTCTTACAACAGAGAAGTAATTTAACTTCCTTATTTGTTGTTCAAAATTGGATTAGTTTACTGTACACTGTCCTTTTTTAAAAAATGTTTCTGAGCATGTTTAAATTAAGTTGATGCTTTTACCATTTTTCCCTTGTTCAACTTTTTATTTTTAATAAATCAGTGTTTTGCTCCTCTATGAAATCTGACAAAATGCAAACTCAAAGTGTGTGTGTGTGTATATATAAAAAAATATTCAAAGCATTATCACTTTAACCGTTTAGTTATTGCATTTAAATTTTTGCTTACATATATTTAGAATATGATATACACTATATGGACAAAAGTATTGGGACACCTGACTGTTACACAAACAGGGACCTTTATGACATTGCATTCTTTTTTTTTTTGTCAATCTGATTTTTATTAAAGGCATATAGTATGGGATACAGAAGAGAAATCGGAGGAAACGTTTAAGTGATATACAGTAAAGGGTCGGTATAACAATATGCATAGTTAGAGTACATTTCCAGATTTTCAATGCCACATTTTTTTTTTTTTGTGTGTAGCGTAGTGAGACTCCAGTTTGAAAATAGTTACAAGTGATAGCAATGCCTATCCCAAGAGAGTATGAGAAGTTAACATTGGGTTATGCAAGATCAAAGCATATAGCTATTGAGTAGTAAATGAGGTCCTGTGAGTTAGAATAGTAGTATGAAGACCCATAGGCTAATCATCTTATAGGGCAAGACAGTTATACGTCAGAAAAATCAAGGCTTATGCTTTACAAATATGAGAAGGCAGTAGCTTAATATCAAATGCTTGTCTAAAAATGCTTGTTCGGTTAATAAAGATCACTTTATACGAGTATCTGGTCTAATGCTCTCTGTGCTGCCACCAAGTAGGGGCTGTATATACCAGGCAGCCGGGGACTGGGTAGAATTAAAACGATGAGGTTACATGTAAGTTAAGGACCTGTAAGTATATGTGAACACATTAGTCTAGCTAGCAACTGCGACCTGTCTACCTAGGTTATATCATATCATGCAGTATGTGGGGAGACATGAGTTGAGTTAAGCTTCTGTGTAGCATCCCCTACATTACCAGTGCACTTTCTGGCTAACCAGTGCGTGGGCCGAATAGAGTCCTTGCTGTGAAGGGTAAAGGTAGAAGGTATCGTTAGTCTATAAGGCAGTCCCCCTTCAACCCATGCCGGTTCCTGGTATGCCGGGTTTCTGTGCCCGCTTGCGGGTCTGCTTGCTGTGCGTGTCTGTCGCTGGTAAGCTGTGCCTCGCTGTAAAAAAGGTGTAGGCGGGAGTGACTCCCTAGTCCTGAGTCCGTGTGCAGGTTTGCGGCCTCGTGTTTCAGGTTTGGTAGTCGCTGGAGTCTGTGCTTTAGAGGCGAGCAGAGAGGCGGGTCTGGTGTGATGCAAGTATAGGTGAGTGGTCGCCGGTATTCCGGAGCAAAGACAGGTGAAGTGATAGGCATGGTCGGTGCCTCGGTTTCTCTGGCGGTTGCTGTGGGCGGGTGGTACAACGCCATGTTGCCTGCAGTGTCTCCTCTGCGCCTGAGGGCCGCTTGTCTTCGGCCTGAGGCCTGTATGGGCGCTCGCGCCCTTCGCCATTGGACCCGTCATCAAGTCCGTGGGCCCAGGGTTCCGCCGGATCCCATGTTTCCCCCTGGGTGTATGGCAGGCTGTGTGGGGGGGTGATTCCTCCCTGTGAGCGCCCGGCTCAGAAGAAGGGTGAGCAGGCCACTCGGCAGAGGTATCCACCGGTGTGGCAACTGGTGTGTAGCAGATGCCCGGTGCTTCTCCGGTTGTGTGGGTCGTTGCCTGGTATAACCCCGGGTAAGTGATGGCTGTCGGCAGACCTGCGTTCGAGGTTGCATGTTCCGTGCTCTTGGTCTCCGCCATCTTGCGCGTGGGACTCAGGCCACATGTCGGTGATGTCTCGGAGAGCTGCTTGGTCTGGCTGGTCTGGCTTGGTTTAGCTTAGCTTGGCTTGGACCGGGATCACCCCCCCGGTCCAGTGGGGGGGGGAACAGGACCGGGTCCGCCGGCCGTCGTCGTGTGTCGGGCTCCGTCGGGCGGGATAGTGTTGCGGCGGCCGTCCGCTTCACTCACCGCCAGCATAGGTTCCGCCAGTTACAGCAGGCCCCATCCTCCGAGGGACTAAAACTTCGGGAGCAAGCCTCTCCCCAGCTCAGGTAACCCGATCACCTCGAGGGTCGCAGTAAGTTGCCAGGGATTCCGCCATAAGGTCTCGATTTTTAGGCTATTTGTGACCCTGTTCGCAGGAGCCGAGCTGTCCTGCGACCGCTCGGCTCGGCGGCCCGGCCCCGCCCCCCGACATTGCATTCTAAATACATAGACCTTAATATTTATCTGGTACCCCCTTGTGCAGCTTTAATGACTTCCACTCTTCTGGGAAGACTTTCCACAAGACTTTGGAGTGTTTCCATGTAAATTATTGCCCATTTATCCAGTTGAGCAGTGAGAGAAGGCTTGGCTTGCAATCTCTGTTCCATTACATCCCAAAGCTGTTCGATAAGTTTGAGGTGCGGGCAAGTAAAGTTCTTCCACACCAAACTTCTCCAACCATGTCTTCATTTACCTTGCTCTGTGCACTCTAATACAGTTATGCTGGAATGGAAGAGGGCCTTTCCCCCAAACTGTTCCCACAAAATTGGAAGCATAGCATCGTCCAAAATGTCTTTGTAAACGGATGCATTAATATTTTCCGTCATTGGCAGTAAGGGGCTTAGCCAAACTCGTGAAAAACAGCCCCATACCATTATTCCTTGACAAAAGTTTGCACAATGCAGTTAGGCAGGCTCCTTACATCCGCCAAACCCAGATTTTCCCATCAGAATGCCAAACCGAAAAGCGTAATTTACCACTCCACAGAACACATGTCCAGTGGCGGCACTCTTTACATCATTCGCTGACTTTCTTTATGCGACTCTGCACTCTGTGACACTGCTCTGGGACTTGACCTGTTCATACGCTTAGTGGCTGAGCTGCTGCTGTTCCTAAATGCTTCCACTTTTAATTTATTTTGTTCATATAGTGTATATCCGTGCTCAACAAATCCTAGGTCGCCGTACCGACTAGGAATTTTGTGCTGGCGCCTGTGTGTTTGTCAGCCTGTTCAACACTGCACCAATGCCTGCAGTTGCGCAACTACAGAGGTTGAGTGCAACCGGCCCTCTGTGTTCTGCCTGTCATGGGGAACCCTACAGCTGGTCCCCCAGAGATAGGTGGCTGTGCGGAACGGAGGAAGCAGTGCAAGAAGAGTGCGAAGATGTATAAGGGGGCATAAATTCTTGTGATAAAAATATAATTTTGTCTCTTTATACATCGCTGGTAAGACCACGCCTTGATTATGCTGTGCAATTTTGGGCACCTGTTCTAAAGAAGGATATCATGGTACTAGAAACCGTACAGAGACAAGCTACAAAATTGATAAAAGGAATAGAACATTTTAGTTACGAAGAAAATATAAAAAAAAAAATAAAAAAAAAATTTAACTCTTTAGTTTGGTAAAACGGCACCCCAGAGGGGATATAACATTATACAAATCTATTCGGGGCCAGGACAAACCTATATCTGGAAATCTATTCACAAAGAGGGCTATACATAGGACACAAGGTAATGCATTTAGGTGGGAAGAAAGGAGATTTCATCTAAGGCAAAGAAAAGGTCTTTTTTTTAATTTTATTTTTTATTTTTAAAACCGTAAGAACTATAAGGATATGGAATTCTCTGCCTGAAGAGGTGGTTTTATCAGAGTGTATACGGATGTTTAAAGAGCAATTGGATAAATACTTCCAAAAACATACAGGGATATAATTTCTAAATAGTGGTGTAATGGCTGCTTGATCCAAGGAGATATCTGACTACCATTTTTGGGTCAAGAAGGAATTTTTTCCTAGTTTGTTGCAAAATTGGAAGCGCTTCAGACTGGGCTTTTTGCCTTCTTTTGGATCAACAGCAAAAACATATATGTGAGGAAGGCTAAACTTGATGGATGCAAGTCTCTTTTCAGCTATGTAACTATGTAAGATTACAGGATTGTAGCAGCTCTACTGGTCTGGACCCCAGGGAAAGTATTCACTCTAGCTCTCCCGAAGGTAGTTGGGCAGTCCTAAATTGAAATACAACGAATAATTTGTGTGTGAGAGTATTGGTACTTTATAATTCTGAAAATAAAAGATCTGTTCATCGCCACAAGAAGCCAAGTGGGAAAAAATTATTGAATATATTCTGATGTGACACACCAGATGTTTATGCATTATCGGTAGTTAAATGTCCATGACGTTTTGGTTCTAATATTGATTGTGTCAATTTAAAAGAACGCTTTTGTGTTGGGAATACAAACCTGTATTCTTGAAACTATAGTGTTAATCATTTAGGTGACTGTTCTCCCTCCAATCAGATGTGTGTGTGTGTGTGTGTGTTTGTTTTAATTTTATTTCCCCACATCACCCAGTCTCTCCACGACTGACACTGTCCACATGGCTGGGATCATTCTTGATGATCTCAGCCAATTCTAGGCTTTTACCATAGGAAAGCTGGAAGGCTATTGCACATGGGTGGTAAAACGCAGCAATGTGCCAATCCGCATGTCCTGGTAGAGAGATACATTGAATCAATGCATTTGTATGGGGAACATTCAGTGCCATCATGCAGCGCGTGGAGACGCTGAACATAGGTGATGCACACTGGGCTAGAAAGCCGTGTTACTAGGCAACGGTGTATGGCACAGTTTCCTTTATAAAACCTGCAGAGACTGACTAGACACCAGAAACACTAAATAAAGCTGTAGTGGTTCTGTTGACTTGTGTCCCTTTTTAAGCTTCGTTTAAAGGATCACTATAGTGCCAGGAAAACAAACTCATTTTCCTAACACTATACAACCCTTGGGGTCCTCCACACCCTCAGGGCCCCCCTCCCTTGGCTCTGAACGGGTTAAAAACCCTTCAATTACTTTAATGCAGTGCCGGGCTCCCTCAGCACTGGTGACCTCTCCTCCCCCCCTCCGACTTCTGCTCCCAAGTGGAGCAGAATGCGCATGCACGGCAAGAGCCACACGTGAATTCAAAAAGTCCATAGGAATGCATTTCTCAAGCACTTCTAGCGGATGTCAGGAAGGAAGCCACTAGAGGCTGGATTAACCCTGCAATGTAAATATAGCAGTTTCTCTGAAACTGCTATATTTACATCTGAAGGGTTAAAACCTGTGGGACCTGGCACCCAGACCACTTAATTGAGCTGAAGCAGTCTGACTAGTGTCCCTTTAAATAAAACTTTACTAGTGTATATACAATGCACTTTTATGGGATTAATTGAATGCACTTTTGTTTAAGTTCTATTTGTTTTGCGCTGTAAGTAGTAAGTATTGTAGTTGGCATGTTTGTCTCCCATGTTAAAATTAGTCTAGGACCCACCAATATTGGAGTACTGTGATGTCGTGGTAGGCTTACCACCACCAGCAATGATATTCTCTTATTTGTTGTATTTAAATCATTTAAATTAAGGGACAGGTTAATTAGACCATCTGCAATGGCTACCTTCTGTGTCCAATCAGAATACTTTATCACCCTCACTACCAGTTGTGGGACTGACTCTGGCTCCCACTGAACCACCACATCTTGAAGGGAAAAAGTAACACAAAAGTAAAGTGTATAGCCACTTTTGTCAATTGGATTCTGATGACAAAAACAATTTCAAAATATAAACCTAGTATTGCCTTTCTCCAGGTATACGCCTGGGAGCAATCTCCTCAGCATTCAGCCAAGAAACAACATTGGACAGTTGAGGCAAGGAGTATCGCGACCTCCTGAGTCAACATGAGTCAATTGGCAATGGTAGAAAGCATAAACTATCAACCAGTGAAGATACAGTGTGCGTGCGTGTGTGCGCCATATTGAAATGAGGAGAAAATAAATACCATCTCTAACTACCTAAGGTGACCAGATTATGAAAATGCAGTGAGCTTGTAGAACAGGGGGAAAAAAAGAGAACCTTCACCCAAAACTGGCATCTTAGCTCTGTCATTAAGTTGTGGATCTGGAAAAGCAAGCCATAGTCTAAGAGGTGACGCAAGGTCCATCAACCCTGTCTTCTAGTTTATTAGAGAAGGTTTGGGGGAGTGAAAAAGCAGAACGGAGGGGGGGGGGGGGGGGGGGAGACAAAGAATAAAAATGGCACATACAAAGATGTATAAGAGTTAAGGCTCACAGTAGAGTAGAAGCAAGAACTGGTGAGGTGTTTTGCAACAATGCTCATACAGCCCTCCTGTATCAACTTATTGGTAAGAGGGAAGACTGTGTTCAAGACACAAATTCGCTCTATCCTTTTTGGTTGGGATTGGTAGCGTTGGTAAGTCCTCTTGAGGCAGGTGAAAGCTTGCAGGTAAGGATGTGGAAAACCACATCTGCCTCTTGGTAGAAACGTGACCATTTTGCCTTTGAAAGGAATTCCTCACACAAGTTTTATTCAGTGTTCTCGGAGGATGTCTGGAACTGGTTTCAACTACCGCCTCCTCTATAGTGTAGTTGGACCCAGGTCTTGAAAGATTTGCCACTAGACATCTTGGTAAATTACAGTGGATCTGTAAATTTTGATGACATTTTTAGGTTTCACTACTTATACACTAAAACAATCTGTAGGCTGTTCACCCTGATATTATGGCCATGAGTTCCCCGTGCGCTCTATTAGCCAAATGTGTTCTGGAGTTTCTGGTGATTTTTAGGTTTGAGGATTTGCAGCAAAGTGGTTACGAGAGCCTTTTTCAGCCTGTTGAGGCAGGCTCTGGATTCTAAAAATTATTTCTTTGTGTGCAGTTGGATAAATCTTCCAGAGCTGATTCTGCTTCTAGCAGCCTTGTTTTAAAAACATTGGTCTGATTGGTCTTTCTGTTGCAGACCTCAACCAGACCTCTACTCTTTCCTCCGCCTCTACTGTTCTCTGACCCAGTGTCTTAATTTCAGCCTTAACCTTCCTTGCACTCCTATCCATTTCCTTTGCCAAATAAGCTTTCAACTCACTCATCAGGTTTAAGATCAGGGTTTCCAGGGAGACTGCTCACATCGTGGCTAGCAAACCTAAGGCTGGCCGTGGCATCACAATCTTATGAGACCAGGTGCTGCTGTTGGGGAAAATAAATGAACCACAGATGGCTCCTTAATCCGTTGCTTCTTTGGGTAAATGGAATAGCACAAGAGCTGCGGTTTTCACTGGGATATTCTGCAAGATGAAGCTGATTGTGAGCGACTTTGCAGCCATTCTGAACGACCCTCAATAGTCAGGCACATATACAAGGTGACTACCTGGGTATACCCCTTTTTGTGACCAGGGGTCTGACCAAAACACTTTTCTGGAGGAAATTACAATGGTACATAAGGGGGCCCCTAGTTTAAGCACATTAGACTGTTCGTTTGTAAAATCCCTATATTTACATACCTCTATCCAGAATGTTTTGGGTTTCCTGCATCAGTAGTTTAGATGATCCATTAGCATAAGTATGGGGGCTATAGAAATTCTGTAGTCCCTAATACTTTCATTGAGGCTTTCTTGTAACATTTAGGTTATTGTTGAGCATCTAGGTAAGTTGTATGTGTCCAGTATTAGAGCTGAATAAGCGTGCAGCTAATGGCCGGATTAACATATAGGGGCTGATGGAGCGGCAGCTTCATGCCCATGGATAGGCCCATTGAATTTAAAAATGCTACTTTTTACATGCTCTTGCTTAAGTATGGAAACTTAAGAGGGATTATAGCGAAACAAAACTGGTGTGGACTGACTTTATGCACTATGCAAGTGCTCTTGCTGCTTTAGTCTCTCTAACACGGTCATGATACCTTTCTTCTACACCAAGCATGTCAAACGCGCGGGCCACATGCAGCCCACAATGGACCTCTTTGCAGCCCGGCAAGCCGCAAATACAGGCTTGGTGTTAAAAGCAGAGTAGGTACCTGCTTTCTCCACATTGCAGGTGCCTAACCTGCTAAAAATTTACCTGGCCAGGAGGAGAGGTCGCTGGAAGAGCTCGGTCTTACTGCTCACTTGCGTGCGCCGTCTGTAGTGATGCTGTCATATTTCAGCATCACTAAACTGCGTGCGTGAGGGAGCAGTGAGCAGCAGGAAGGAGATCTCCAGATAGATCTCCACTGGAACCCAGGGATAAATACAATGATGTGAGTGTGTGTGTAGCGGAACCAACCTCGCCACTGGGCATTGGAGAAGCCTGTTTGCCCGCCTCCTGCCTGCTGACTATGGCCCCTGGGAGATTTGACCCTTTAAATACAGGATTTGGGCATAATGTATTTTATTATGCTGCTACTGGCCCTTTAAGAACCATCTGGGGACATACTGTGGAGTTACTGGGTGGCCACCATTTCATGTGTCAGAGGCACATGGTGAGAGCAATGGATGAAGCACATGGTGAGAACAATGGATGGCACTGTGACTTTTCTACACGGTGCCATCTTGCTAGTATTTGGTGCACAAAGACATTGTGCAGTAGTTTTAAACTATACAACAGGGGACACATTATACAGTAATTATTTTTTATATAATCTGTATATGTTTTGCGTAATCTGCATTAAACTGTATCTTCCAAACTACTGAACGGATCTGGGTAAATTGTGGATATGTGGTTCACCCAGATCCCCCGGTTCTGATGATATACTTTATATGGGGTTATTGCATGTTTGCATGGGGTCCCTGTGATGTTTTATAAAACTGTATTTCTCTGTCTGTGATTATATTACCTATTGTGTTCAGTAATCGTATCACAGGCAGAGGGGAGGATTTTGTGTGGGAGTGTCTGTGTGTATTGTATGTATTGATTGGTTGTTCTGTAAAACCCTGTGGGCAGTACTATGTTTGTGGATTGGGAATAAAAGAGGCTGTATGTGCCAGTACAGTCAGTTCTGCTTTGACCTCAAAGCAAAGTGTCGCCTCGTTATTGGGGGAATTGGATTGTATGCTGATTGCCAGGAGTGTAAGCTGATTGTATGCTTTTCCTGTTCAGCTATTTACAGCATTCATATGCTTCTCCAGTTCTGTGGTTGTGGTGTCTGCTGCAGTGCTTGGAGTCCTCAGGAAGCGCTAGGAGCATCCTTCAACGGAGGTACCCAGTCGGGGTGCCTGTCGATCCGTTAGTGTGTGTGGTTTTTCTGTCGGTGCCAGAGGCCGGAGTGGCGGCAGCGACAATGAGTGGTCTGCTTGTTGGCTACAGAGGGGTGCTGGGATTTGGTAGAGGGGAATGCTACTCTGGCACTCAACCCAAAAAAAGTATATATGATGTGTAAAAATATTACCAGGGTGCCTCCAGGCCAGTAGATATGAAGGTAAAAAACAGGAGCACTCACTTGGATTTTTCTAACGTGTATTAACCCCTTAACACCGCAGCCAAATGTACAAGTTGTGAACGAAACAAAACGTAAACAAAACCTGGCATTTGCGCTATATGTCTGTCCAACCGTAATTCACCTCTTTCATATTAAATGCACCCCCCCTTATTATATATCATTTTATTCAGGGGAAACAGGGCTTTCATTTAATATCAAATATTTAGCTCTGAAACCTAATTTAATATGAAAAAAATGGGAGAAAATAAGATTTTTTTGATTTTTTTTTTTTTTTTAGTTCTACATGACATTTTAACTGTCAATGTCTTAATACTGTTTGCTTTTACTGCAATAAAATACACATATTTGTATTCAGCAAAGTCTTACGTGTAAAACAGTACCCCCTATGTACAGGTTTTATGGTGTTTTGGGAAGTTACAGGGTCAAATATAGCGTGTTACATTTGAAATTGAAATTCGCCAGATTGGTTACGTTGCCTTTGAGACTGTATAGTAGCCCAGGAAATAAATTTACACCCATAATGGCATACCATTTGCAATAGTAGACGACCCAAGGTATTGCAAATAAGGGATGTCCAGTCTTTTTTAGTAGCCATTTGGTCACAAACACTGTCCAAAGTTAGCGTTCGTATTTGTTTGTGTGTGAAAAATGCAAAAAACGCCAATTTTGGCCAGTGTTTGTGACTAAGTGGCTACTAAAAAAGACTGGACATACCCCATTTGCAATACCTTTGGTTGTCTACTATTGCAAATAGTATGCCATCATAGGGGTAATTTTCATTCTTGGGCTACCATAGGGTCATAAAGGCAACGTAAGCAATCTGGCGAATTTTAATGTGAAAAAAATGAAACACAAGCCTTATATTTGACGCTGTAATTTTTGAAAACACCATAAAACCTGTACATGAGGGGTACTGTTGTACTCGGGAGACTTCGCTGAACACAAATATTTGTGTTTCAAAACAGTAAAAAGTATTGCAGCAATAATATCGTCCGTGTAACTGCTGTTTGTGCGTGAAAAATGCAAAAAACGTAACTTTTACTGGCGATATCATGGTTGTAATACATTTTACTGTTTTGAAACACTAATATTTGTGTTCAGCGAAGTCTCCTGAGTAAAACAGTACCCCCCCATGTACAGGTTTTATGGTGTCTTGGAAAGTTATAGGGTTAAATATAGTGCTAGCAAATTAAATTCCCTATACTTTCGGCATGGGTGGTCAGGCAGGTCCCGCTAATTGTAATTAATTAGGATACCTAATTATGTTAAATTATTACATAAATATATGTGTAGAAGTAATGTGTGTGTATATACATATATACATATATATATATATATATATATATAATTTTTTTTTAAATATTTTTATTTATATATAGGTATATATATAGTGATATATACGTATATAGATATATATATTTCGTTCTATGTGTATTTTGATACATATATTTATATTATCACAATACAGTTAGAACGAAATAAAACACATCTATATATTTTTAATATTTTATTTTTATTTTTTTACGTATTCACATATTTATTTTTTATATTATAAATATATATATATATATATATATAACAATAATTATATATAAAAGGGGTTTCTCGATGATCCAGTTACATTACCACATTCCTCTTATCATGGCATCAGTGGCATAGTGGGTCTCGAGCTGACTTCAACTCTCACTAGGAGGAACCAGGACGAGCGGCTACGGTCTCACTGCTATGTTCCAGCAGTGTAGACCGTTTCTCTATTAACTATATGGTGGCCGTTTTTCATTTTCATTTTTCATTTATTTTTTGTTCCTCCATGTTTTAAGTTTGAAGTCTTTTACTGGTTAATTTATGCGGCATGGATCAGGGGTACATATGTGATTGTGGTACCCATGCATATATGTATAAGGCTATATAGGGTTCTTCTGAGACATATGGGTGCACACTCTATCAGTATTTAGGTTTTACTATGTATTATGGCTGGATTATACTGTGGGGTTTTTAGTGATCTTTATTCATGAGATCCCCAACCCCCAGTAACGCCCATCTACCTACACCCTTTATTTATATGTATTGCTCATTTCCTATATATGCGTTAAATATATGCTGAAGTGAACTACCTGATACCTCACATCTATGAGGTCTTCGTTTTTCACTTCTTACGTGCAAAATTACTGCTTTTTTTGCACATAGCGACTTATGAGAGGACACTGAAAACTTTAGAACAGGACCTCTCTATAGATTCAGGCTGTATCGTATTCATGTATAGACTCAGGTTTAATCGGATCTATGTATAGATTGAGAATGGATTGACTCTATGCACCATTTCATTACTAATTATGATCCTTGGTATCTATACATTGAGGTTTTCCTTACACGCGGGTATGCCTGCAGATATGGGGGAGCTCACCCATATCTGATTATTGGGACTATTACTGCATATCCCATAGACAAGATTACCCATATACAGGTCCTCTCTTTTTACCCTATTTATAAGCAGTTTGTATTTCTGACGTGGTGGGGGTCTACAGGCTTGGGTTTTTTAAACCCCCCCCAACGCCGAAATAGTTGTTATACATGTTCTGTTGAGACCACCATATGAAGGACACTTTATCATTTTGGACACAGTCTCCTACCAGAACTATAACAAGTTTCTATTTGTATTTATTTACGTTGGTGGGTCTACCATCTTTTAATATACTATTAAAAGTTAAATATTAATTTATTTTGGGCACTCATTTTTTCCTCTTTTGTCCTTTTACTAAAATTATAATAATAATAAGTAACATGCGTGACAATAATCAATGAATATTCAGTATAACATGAGTATGCAATACAAATGGCAATACATTCCAATGGCTGACACAGTATAGAATCTACAACATTAGCTGTCAAGACAAGATTTATGACGGTACTTCACAGAGAACGAAAGTGAAACTTACACACACAGAAAAGCTTTCTTTCACACAGCTTGCAGCATAAGGTCATAATACTTTAGCTAACAGTTAGAATAACCCTTTCAATGCTGGCTAGACCTCCTAGGTAATTAAGACCTATTCTCATGTAATTTTAAATAAAATAACACCTAAACCAGTTCATTAGTCATTTCCTGGAAACATCCAATAAGAGTAATCTACCATGTTCTATAAGCAGAATTTTAACTTGCCTAAACAGATATTTTATCTTATTTTAGAGCAAATCAATACACCTGGATAAATATCACGATATGCTAACATGTGATATGTCACATTAATACATAATTATTCTAATTCCATCTGCAGAATGGAATGGTTATAACAATATATTTCTTAGTTAACTAAGATTTCTAAATATCGAAATCTGACCGTGATTTATCCAGTCACATATCATGCTATTAGAAAATGTTTAATTCATTTAGATTAATTAAATGAAACCGGTATAATTACCAGTTGAGTAGACATTCTCATCAGATGAGTAGGTAGTCTCAGGAACTGAATGGATGTGTGATTGGTGTGTAAGAAATTCTGAGTGCCCTGGAGTGGATATCTGTCATGGATTTCTCTGCATGGCCGAATCTGAAATCCAAACTTCAACTCCGACTGCTTTGCCCCCGACTGCTCACTCTTTTGCTTACTCCTTTGCCCTCTCTTCCCTTTGTCTTAACTTTTTTAAGGGAAAAATTCTCTGTTCGTCGCTAGACCAATAGGGAAACTGGAGGTGTGGTTACCTTCCAGATAGCAATTTAGGTATTTGGTCTATAGAGGGCAGTCTCGTCCCACTAAACATTCCTATCCAGGAAAGAGTTAACTTTTCCTGGTGGCTATTCTGATATTATTTAGCTTATCTTTATGGTTATTATAATTTAAGTTTACTTGTCAGTTCAAAGGGTTTTCTCCAGACATGTTGTCTCCAATTCCTGTTGCAATTTCTAAAATGACCATTAGAAACTAATTTTTACCTTAAACTTACAATGGGACCTTGTAAAATATTGAAAGTAAAATAAAATTATTTAATCTTCTCTGTCACGAGTGTCTGGGTTTAGAATTATTTCTATTCCATTAACATTTAGACAGTCTTCCATCCACCGTTCTCATTTCTTATCACTTGGTTTGTATATACAATGCATTCTTTAGCTCCGGCTAGGTTAGTCACAGAAAGGATAGAATTTTTTTTTTGTTAGCTTGAAATCCAAAATGGAGTCTGCTCTGTTCAAAGTGACTCAGGCGATATACACTTTTAATTTCTATCATAGCACAAAATGTCTGCCGATATAAATATCCTGGCATAACCCCCCTTAGTGCATATCATAGCCAAATTTAATTTAGTCTATGAATAAGCACTATAGAAGTTACAAGACATATTGTGTTACATAGTTACATAGCTGAAAAGAGACTTGCGTCCATCAAGTTCAGCCTTCCTCACATTTGTTTTTTGCTGTTGATCCAAAAGGATATATATAAAAAAAAAACAACCCAGTTTGAATCACTTCCAATTTTGCAACAAGCTAGGAAAAAAATTCCTTCTTGACCCCAGAATGGCAGTCAGATTTATCCTTGGATCAAGCAGTTATTACCCTACATTGAAAGATTATATCCTTGAATATTCTGTTTTTGCAAGTATGCATCTAGTAGCTGTTTGAACATCTGTATGGACTCTGATAAAACCACTTCTTCAGGCAGAGAATTCCACATCCTGATCTTACAGTAAAAAAACCTTTCCTTTGCCTTAGACGAAATCTTCTTTCTTCTAGTCTAAACGCATGACCTCGTGTCCTATGTAAAGTCCGGTTTGTGAATAGATTTCCACACAATGGTTTGTATTGGCCTCGAATATATTTGTATAATGTTATCATATCCCCTCTCAGGCGACATTTTTCTAAACTAAATAGGTTTAAATTTGTTAACCTTTCTTCATAGCTGATATGTTCCATTCCTTTTATTAAGTTTGTAGCCCGCCTCTGCACTTTTTCTGGTGCCATAATATCCTTCTTTAGAACAGGTGCCCAAAATTGCACAGCATATTCAATGTGAGGTCTTACCAGTGATTTATAAAGAGGCAAAATGATATTCTCGTCCCGAGAATGAATGCCCTTTTTCATGCATGACAATACCCTACTGGCCTTGGCCACTGCTGATTGACATTGCACATTGTTGCATAGTTTGTTGTCTATAACAATTCCCAAGTCCTTTTCGTGTGTTGTTATCCCTTATTTGCTTCCATTAAGGGTATACGTTGCTTGTGTATTCTTTACGCCGAAGTGCATAACTTTGCATTTTTCAACATTAAATTTAATCTGCCATTTGAGTGCCCAGTCCTCCAGTCTATCTAAATCCTTCTGCAGCAAAGTAATATCTTGCTCACATTGTATTATTTTACAAAGTTTTGTGTCATCTGCAAACACTGAAACATGACTTTCAATGCTGTCTTCAAGATCATTTATAAACATGTTAAATAGAAGGGGTCCCAGAACAGACCCCTGAGGGACACCACTTGCCACCTCTGTCCAGCTTGAAAATTTACCATTAACGACAACTCTTTGTACTCTGTTTTTAAGCCAATGTTCTACCCAAGAACAAGCATTTTCATCTAGACCGATTTCCTTGAGTTTGAACACTAATCTTCTGTGTGGAACTGTATCAAATGCCTTGGCAAAGTCCAAAAAGATCACATCCACTGCAACACCCTGATCTATACTTCTACTTACTTCTTCGTAGAATGCAATCAAGTTAGTTTGACACGACCTGTGCTTCATAAAACCGTGCTGATTTTTGCTGATAACCATGTTCTTCTCAAGGAATTCTTGAATATAATCCCTTAATAACCTTTCAAATATTTTACCAGCCACAGAAGTTAAGCTCACAGGTCTATAATTTCCAGGCAAGGATTTTGAACCCTTTTTGAATATAGGAACAACATCTGCCTTCCTCCAATCCTCCGGAACACTTCCTGAAAGAAAAGAATCTTGAAAGATTAAAAACAGAGGTTCACTTATTTCTACACTTAGTTCCTTAAGTACACGTGGATGGATACCGTCAGGCCCGGGAGCTTTGTTTACATTAACTTTCTTTAGTTGCTGCAGCACCTTGTCTTGAGTTAACCAATTACAATTATTCTGCAAGTTTTTAGTAGCAATCATTTGCACATCTATTGCCATGGGTTCTTCCTTAATATATACAGAGGAGAAATAGTTACCGTATATACTCGAGTATAAGCAGAGTTTTTCAGCACATTTTTAGTGCTGAAAAACCCCAGCTCGGCTTATACTCGAGTCAGTCTGTATTATGGCAATTTGCATTGCCATAATACAGACTGGGGGGAGAGGGGTGCTGGCAGAGCTGTACTTACCTTTCCTGCAGCTCCTGTCAGCTCTCTCCTCCTCCGCGCCGTCCGTTCAGCACCTCGGTCAGCTCCCAGTGTAAGCTCTCGCGAGACTTACACTGGGAGCTGACAGAGGGAGCTGCACGGATGGCGTGGAGGAGGAGAGAGCTGACAGGAGCTGCAGGAAAGGTAAGTACAGCTCTGCCAGCACCCCTCTCCCCCCACTGAACTACCAATGACACTGGACCACCAGGGAAGGAGCCCCCCTCCCTGGCCAGCTAGCAAGCAGGGAGGGCGGATGAAAAAAAAAAAGCTAATTAAAAAAAAAAATTAATAATAATTAAATAATAATAAAAAAATAATAATATAAAAAAAATAAAAACAATAATTAATATATCAAATGCCCACCCCCACCAACACATGCACAAACACACACTGCATCACACACTCACACTTCATTCATATACACACTGCACTCACACACTGCACTCACACACACTGCACTCACACACACTGCACTCACACACACTGCACTCACACACACTGCACTCACACACACTGCACTCACACACACTGCACTCACACACACTGCACTCACACACACTGCACTCACACACACTGCACTCACACACACTGCACTCACACACACTGCACTCACACACACTGCACTCACACACACTGCACTCACACACACTGCACTCACACACACTGCACTCACACACACTGCACTCACACACACTGCACTCACACACACTGCACTCACACACACTGCACTCACACACACTGCACTCACACACACTGCACTCACACACACTGCACTCACACACACTGCACTCACACACACACTGCACTCGCACTCGCACACTCGCACACACACTGCACCTGCACTCGCACACTCGCACACACACTGCACTCGCACACTCGCACACACACTGCACTCGCACACTCACACACACACTGCACTCGCACACTCACACACACACTGCACTCGCACACTCACACACACACTGCACTCGCACACTCACACACACACTGCACTCGCACACTCACACACACACTGCACTCGCACACTCACACACACACTGCACTCGCACACTCACACACACACTGCACTCGCACACTCACACACACACTGCACTCGCACACTCACACACACACTGCACTCGCACACTCACACACACACTGCACTCGCACACTCACACACACACTGCACTCGCACACGCACTGCGCACACACTGCATTCATACGCACACACTGCATTCATTATATACACACACTGTAAATAAATATTCAATTAATATAATTTTTTTTGGATCTAATTTTATGTAGAAATTTACCAGTAGCTGCTGCATTTCCCACCCTAGTCTTATACTCGAGTCAATACGTTTTCCCAGTTTTTTGGGATAAAATTAGGGGCCTCGGCTTATATTCGGGTCGGCTTATACTCGAGTATATACGGTATTTAAAATTCCTGCCTTTTCCTGGTCTTCATTGACTAACACCCCCGTTTCAGTTTTTAGTGTAGCTACACTTTCATTTTTGGGTTTTTTAGAATTTTGGTTGGTTTTGCTCTCTTTAGCTATCATTTTTTCATTTTGAAGTTTAGCAAGTCTAATTGCCTTTTTGCACGCATTATTTGCTTCCTTATATCTTTTATAAGATGCATCTGATTTGTCCGATTTTAAATGCTTTAAATGCCCTTTTCTTATTTTTAATCTCTTGTTTTACTTTTCTAGTAAGCCACATTGGTTTTAATTTGTTTCTTTTATATTTATTTCCCAATGGTACATACTGAGAAATGTACCTTTCTAATATTTGTTGGAAGATGATCCATTTATCCTCAGTGTTCTTTTCACTAAAGAGTTTATGCCAGTCAATATATTGTAAAGCTTCCCTTAACTTATTGAAATTGGCCTTTTTAAAATTATATGTTTTAGTATACCCCATGTGCTTTTGTTTTTTTGAGTTTATTTCAAAGGACACTATATTGTGATCACTATTTCCCAAGTGCTCACCTACTTGAATGTTGGTCAAAAGATCAATGTTGTTTGTTAAAACCAGGTCCAGACAAGCATCCATTCTAGTTGGTGCTTGTACTAGTTCTCATTTCTTATCACTTGGTTTGTATATACAATGCATTCTTTAGCTCCGGCTAGGTTAGTCACAGAGGATAGAATTTTTTTTTTGTTAGCTTGAAATCCAAAATGGAGTCTGCTCTGTTCAAAGTGACCAAGGCAATATACACTTTTAATTTCTATCATAGCACTAAATGTCTGCCGATATAAATATCCTGGCATAACCCCCCTTAGTGCATATCATAGCCAAATTTAATTTAGTCTATGAATAAGCACTATAGAAGTTACAAGACATATTGTGTATTCACATCATTTCTAACATAGGCCTGTGCGTGGAATGAACATTTTTGTATATTTTTGTACCTGTAAGAGTTTTGAACTTTACATTTAGTACAATCAACCATAATATCATCATTATCATAACACACCCAATAACAACCTTAACATGGATGAACCAGTCAACACGAGCAATAAGGTCAGTATCTAGCTCAGAGTACTTAAATGTGTCCACAGAAATGTTATCTTTCCTGATTGAAATTTGGATAGTGTGGTTGGGCTTATGGTCCAGCAAGAACTTTAGATTAGGATCTAGAGGGATATCTAGATTCTGGAAAAGATCCACCATCTCAATAGCACTCTCGATGACGACAGTGTACACTGGGTATAGCATAACGTCACCGATGGTGATACGAGAGTCGTGGGGTACCTTGATCAGTGAGACAGGTGCTGGCAAGGCAAATACTTTATTAGTCACCTGATCCCTGTGAAAAACACATGTTTTTAAGACACGTGCTTACCAACCATTTGTCTTTTACTAAGATAGCATGTACTAACGCATTACTGTCGGTTTTTGACATAGTTACTTGCCATGTTTCAGGTACTCGATCCCACACAAAGCATTGGTAGAATCGTACACAAAAGGTTTTCCATCACATTAGAAATGATTGTCTTTGAATTTTTCAGTAATTCAAAATGGGTATTGAATACCAATCTGGTACCCACGGTTGAAAAGCCAAAACATCTGGGGTTTGGACTTTTACATGGATATTTTCCTTCCATGTACCGACGTTGTAAATTGTTTTTATTTGAAAAATGTTTTTGGGAGTTACATATGGTATGGCCAATAAAAAGCAAATCTCCATACGTTCCGGATCAATTAAGAGAGGTATAGCGCTCCCCATCTCAAAGGCCAGATTTAATTGCATAGGCTCAATTGTTTCTCCATCCACATTGGCAAGCATCGCATGAACAATATCCTTGGATACAAAATACAGAGATATGCGCCCACCTGCCAATTTGATCATTCCAGTTTGCACTTCGTCGAGAAAAGCAAGTGTGTGGAACAATATTGGGTCATGCAGAAATAGAAGTTCACGCTTAAATAAGTCATGACTTTGGTGCAACTCAGTGGATTTGGCAATTAACTCCGAATGCAAATTTGTTGTAACTACTGTGTCTTCCACAATAGTTAACACGTCTTGGAGAAGTGTTCTTTGCTGTTTTATCACCTGTTTAATATTGTTAATGTGTTGCTTTAGCGCATAGATTTCCATATCCAGCTTTTGGACCGTAATAGAGCTGGCTGCAGACATTCCAGTTGCGACAACTGCACTAACAGTGGCACAAACTAATGCAACAATTATAGCAGTGAGGAACCTTTTGGGTCAGTTGCTCATCGAAATAGAACTGGATACAAATGGTTTCTGGGCTTGCTCCAAGATGTTTCGCACACGGTCCTGTGCTCTTTGGAGGTGCATCTGGTACCAAGTCTGTAACTCAGGAAGCTGCATCGATGAAATGTTGTATGCCTTCTCGATGGAAATCTTGGGGTCCAAGCTGACGAACACACGTCGGGTCAGGATCCTCTTCTCTGTCAAGATGAACCCTGGTGTCTCTTGAATCAGGATGCTGGAGGATGGTCCCATCTCTGCGATCGGGTCGGTCCGTAGCTCTTGGCACAGGAGCAGTACGATCTAGAAACACGCCACATCCTTCTTGGACATCTTTCGACCGTCACGGATCAGGAACTCGTTTCAGACTTTTCTACTAATGATTCAAGGTTTGTTAAGCATACAAACTTATAACAGTGTGACATCACTTGGCCTAGGACAACACATAACGATTAATCAATATATGTATTCTCTCTAATTCTATTTTTATAACTTCATCCCTCACTACATTTATTACTGACTCCTCAGCAATATGCCTACAGCAGTTAAACGAGCTAGTAACTTGCTTAGAAAATGTAGTTATTGGATGGCAAGGAAATGGTTAATGACATGAACGTACATGAGATCATGGCACATCACAACATTTCACATCATACGATACCACGTGAATCAAGCATTCATCCAGGTTAGTCGTTCACCCTTCTGCATCCGAATCCACACCTATAATCCTTAATTGAGATTTAGGATGACAAGCACGCAACTGGTTAATGTGAACCCACTTTTCAATAAAATCACCATCCTTAGGAATTTTTATTTTGTACGCTACTGGGGAAATTTTGTAAATGATGACATATGGCCCTTTCCAAGAAGGTAAAAATTAATTTTCCTTTACTTGATTTCGCGCAAAGTTATACAGATAGACTTGATCTGTTATCTCATATTCCTTTTTCGTGGTTTTTAAATCGTAATAGGTCTTAACCGCTGCTTTTTCTAGATTCTTTTGGGCAAAAGCATGCTGTAAATGCTTGCGCAAATCTTCTATATACTGATGCGTAGTGGCAGCATTGATCAAGTTATGATCCGAAGTACGATATAGTAAATGCTGTGGTAAAACCATCTTTCTTCCTGTCATCAATTCAAAAGGTGACAATTTGGTAGCAGTGCTAGGTGTAGCTCTAATCACCATTAAAACTAGGTGCAATTTAATGTCCCAGTCTTTACCAGACTCCTTAACATACTTCTGCTAGACGCAGCGCGGTATGCAATATGTAGCTTTTGTTTAACACCCAGAATTTTCCACATCTTAGCCATTACTTTGCTGGTAAAATGACTACCTCTGTCTGACTCAATTCTTTGAGGCAGACCGAACCTGGAAAAGACATGGTTAATCAACAAAGTGGCGCACACGGTACTCGTGTTCTCTTTTCAAGGCAAACACTCTATCCACTTTGTGTACATACATGTAATGGTTAACATGTATTTGTTACCTCTTGAAGATCTTGTTACAGGACCTATAAAGTAAATTTGAATATCAGACCAGGGTAATGACACCCCCCTCTTCTGAAGTGGTGCACGATGGGTTGGACCATGGGGTTGATATTGCGGACAAATCAACCATCCCTGACAGTATGTCTTAACATCTCTTAACATGTGTGGCCAATATGCATAATCACGCAATATCTCATATGTGATCTTATCACCACGAGGCCCAGATGTAGGTGCATCATGTAATATGCCTATGATGGGATCGTTCTTCTGACTGGTAATCAGGTCCTCACTAGGAGCTTCTTGACTCCATTGCACGACATTTAAGCCGGCATTATCTCTTGCCTGTCGTCTAGTTATGGCTTCAACATGAATTGAACCCATAAGATCATCAATGTTTAGGGTTTCACCATTGATGGCTGCTTGTTTTGCCAGTGAATCGGCCAAGTCATTTTACCATCCTTGTCAATACCTTTTTTAGAATGGCCTTTGGTTTTCTTCCAATATATAGTTAAACCATTTTCCTTAACCAGTTCATCGATTTTAAAAAACAATTTCCCATGTTTAACAGGTTTGTTATTGCTTTTCAGCATTTGGTTACGTTTCCAGCTAGGCAGATATTCGACTAAACTGTTGCGAACATAGTTGGAATCAGTTATGATGACAAATTCTGTGATACCATATTCTATTGCCATTTGGATGGTCTTATATACTGCACAGAGTTCGGCTATCTGACTGCTTTTGGGACCAATATTGTATCCTATAGATACATTGGGATAATCACCTATCCAGGTGATTTCTGATACCTGCAACTAACTTCCGTTCAGCACCAGCGACGTGGTGATATGAACAACCATCTATGTATACCCACCGTAGTGGTCGACAGTATTCCTCGTCATAAACTTTATAAGGTGATGGCAATTGCTCTTCTAGGAAGTCATCTCCGGTGTCATTATCATCCAGAGATGGAGCAGTACAGTCATGTAATTTTGCTAAACCTTGGGCAACTGGGCTTCTCTTATTGTGTTTGTAACTGACTTCCAACGGCCATCACTGTAAGGATAGAGTCCATGCAGTAATCCGACTGTTAGAGAGATTACCGTCTCTAATTCTTTCACTCTGCAGATACTGTAGAGGTTGGTGAGCTGTTTCTACAATTATTTTCTCACCTTGGATATAGCTACGAAAATTTTGTATTGCCCAGACAGTCGACAATAACGCCTTCTCACACGTGTTGAATTTAACTTCAACAGGTGACAAAGTCTTGCTAGCATATGCAATAACTTTGTTTAAACTGTCCTGTTTCTGATACAGAACAGCACTTATACTTAAATCGGTATATCCTGTTTCCAGATAGAAGGGTTTACCCCCCCTCTGGGTATGCTAAACAGGGTGCCTGAGTGAGCTTCCTCCTCAGTTCACTTACCGCTTGGTCCTGAGGCTCCCCCCAGTTCCATGTAGTTTCCTTTTTAAGCAGGTGTAAGAGCGGTTTCGTTATTTCTGCATAGCTATCTTTAAACTTACGGGAATAGTTAGTCATACCAAGGAACGATCTTAATTCCCTTATGTTTGAAGGTGTTTTAGCCTTTGGGGCTATTTTAGCCTTTGGCTGAAATGAAAAAGCAGAGGAACGCGTTGCACCTCCTTCACCCCGAAGTGAAGTGACTGGGTAGGCAATAGGTATCCTAACACAACTATTGTTTATTTGACTGTTAGTATCTGGAAAGGAAACGGGGTTAGGTATTACATCTACTGACAACCCAGCCTGTTTAGTCACAGTGGCTACTATTGCTGCGGCACCTGTTGTTGCTGCAGTTGCACAGGTGGCTCTGCAATTGGAGCTGTCCCTAAAAAAGGATTGTTGACAAAGATTAACCAAGTCTTTGCCATTTCCTCCATTAATTTACCCATCTGGTCTGTCAATTGACCAACCTGACGACGCAAATTATTTCCCCCATTGCCGTTTTGCCCATTAGAAGATGGCTGAGACTGTTGGGAGTTATTGGAAGCCGATTGGTTGTTTCTGTTTCCATATCTCCGATTTCCCTGAGGATTTAGAGATGGGAATTGCCATTCCATTGGGAATTGCCTTGGTTCTTATTAACCCAGGGGCGTTTATTCCCATTGGCATTGGATTTTTCAGAGTTATCAGCGGAATTTGCAGAATTGCTTCTGACGTTTTTCTGTTTCTGAGGTTTTGGGGTTTTCAAAACCTCAGAATAGGTCCTCTTTTTTCTGTTGGGTTTCTAAACCTAACTGAATTTTAGTCTCTGACACCATTTTATCACCAGGTTTCTTAACCTTTGGCTGATTTTCGTCGTGCATGGTGTATAGTATAAAATTTCATGCACTGACTGACTAGCCATTCTAATGGTAACTTACAATCGTAATCTCTTGCGAGATTCATTTGTATATGTACCGGCATGGCATGAAAATACAGATCTTTGAAGTCTGTGCTTTCATATCTGGGTTTTCTTTGGGCCACGGAGTATGCATTTTTAAGAATAATTAAAAATTCTCTGGGGCTTTGATCTGGACGGCACTTTAAGTTATAAAGCGCCTTCTTTGCAGAAGCAATGGTTTTATACTTACCATATTCCATGATTATCTCATATTTCATCTTGGACCAGGACATTAACTGTATAGCTTGAATACTTTCTAGATAAACACGGCACATTGAATCAAAGGTCCATGTAATGAACCATTTCTTATGGTTGTCATCATACATGTCCATTGAATTCATGGCTCTATCATAATTTTTCCAGATGTTCAGATGTTTCCTGAACCTCTAGAAAATTGTGGGACAGTCTCTCTAAGGAATTTAAAAACTTTTGGCGTTTCATAAACAGGCATCGTTAGTTTGCGATCTCTGTTTCTGTTTTCCCTGTGTCTGGGTAAAAGTCTATGCGATCTGTCTGCTGAAGAGGAATTAGACTCGTACAACAGTGCACATGGCCTTCAGAGTGGACAGTGCAATCACTTTCACTCCCATCACTCTGAGCTTCTCGTTCACTGTCACAATTCCGATCAGCATCAGAATCCTGCCAGTGTACAGAACCATGTCTGTTTTCATTCCTATCACCTTGAACTGGATTCTCCCTCTCAAGTTTGGCCAAGACGGTCTTTTCAAACTTTTCTGCCCAAGATTGCTAAGATTGTTTGGCAATGCGAGGAGATGGAGAATTCCGTTTCACAGGCAATATTTCTGAATTACTCATATCTTTTCTTTGAGACTGTTTTATGAAAACCTGGTCTGGTGTGTGAATATCAGGGAATTGAGAAGAATCACCTGGGTCTTTTCCCAGTAATTTTTCACTTTCCTTTTGATATTCAACTAATGGCATCCGTATCTGTTTTATCTGTTGATCATAATCATCCACCATTTTGCTAATTCCTTCCAGTCTATCTGAAAGGTCAGAGTTTTTAATCTGAAGGATATTTTCATCAGACAAAGTGTTGTTGAACCTTCTTTGTTCGAGTATCAGTTCTTTCTGACACTCGTCCAATTTAAGTTCAATCTCATTATGCTTTTTTAACATAATTGAATAACCCAATATGAAAAACGGGCATGACTTGGTAACAGATTGCATTGAAGAGTCTTCGTCTATGTTGCTAAAATGTTTAACCATAGGTGAATCAGCCGATCTATCATGAATCGAATCATAAACCTGTTCTCTAATTTGGAGTACCCACTCTGTATAATCAATTTTAATCCTTATATGCTGATATAAGATGCTTAAGGGAAAACCTTGTATTTCCGCTAACTTCTTCCCATTCTCTGATTGAGATGAAGCGCTAGATTCAGCCATATTTCTATACACTGATTTAATCTCATTACAAAACTTTTCTATATCAAGATTAATATTGCATGAATTACACCAATATTATTGTATATGGAATATAATTTCAATTTAAACAATCTCAGCAGTGCCTCCAATTTGTGGAGATATTTATGGGATGATAATAGTAAACAGTTGAGAATTGCCCACTATTTCAATTCTCAGATCCCAAAGATCGTTATCATGTAAGTGAAATGTATTCCATATAAATAAAATCACAATTTGTTATAAAAATAGATACAATTTATTGTGACAAATTTAATAATAATAAGTAACATGCGTGACAATAATCAATGAATATTCAGTATAATATGAGTATGCAATACATTCCAATGGCTGACACAGTATAGAATCTACAACATTAGCTGTCAAGACAAGATTTATGACGGTACTTCACAGAGAACGAAAGTGAAACTTACACACACAGAAAAGCTTTCTTTCACACAGCTTGCAGCATAAGGTCATAATACTTTAGCTAACAGTTAGAATAACCCTTTCAATGCTGGCTAGACCTCCTAGGTAATTAAGACCTATTCTCATGTAATTTTAAATAAAATAACACCTAAACCAGTTCATTAGTCATTTCCTGGAAACATCCAATAAGAGTAATCTACCATGTTCTATAAGCAGAATTTTAACTTGCCTAAACAGATATTTTATCTTATTTTAGAGCAAATCAATACACCTGGATAAATATCACGATATGCTAACATGTGATATGTCACATTAATACATAATTATTCTAATTCCATCTGCAGAATGGAATGGTTATAACTATATATTTCTTAGTTAACTAAGATTTCTAAATATCGAAATCTGACCGTGATTATAGATATTTGATGTTAGATATTAGATATTTGATGTTAAATGAAGGGGTGAATTACGGTTGAACTGACAGTCAAATTCCACATTTTGTTGACGTTTTATTTTCATCAAAAGGTGTACATTTGGCTCAGTGGGGGAAAGGGGGAATAGGAGGGAAAAACAAAACAAAATTTAAAGCAGTTAATAAATACTAACAAGGTATAAAGTCTCTACTTTAATGTCTTTGTTCCCCATTGTTCTATTCTTAAGGGGATTGCGCTGTATAAACTTGTCCATCTCTATTTTGTGTTAATTTAAGGCCTGGTACTTAATCATCTCCCATATAGGAGTATCAGAAGGTATCCAATATTTAATATATACAGCTTTAATGGGTACAATAATATAGTTCACTACCTTTCTCCTTCTCAATTCACCTCTCCTCCCTGTCTCATCTTTACTTGTATCAAATTTTTAAAAATGATATAGATGCTTAGTGTCTCGTACAAAATTTCCACATAGGCACATAATGGTTCATGTACATACATATGTAATCTTCTACCCATGTCCTAGCGTGTTGTACCATACCCTTACTATTAATTATTACCTTCTCTTATCCCTTCCCCATCCCTCAATTCAAGGGAGAAGAGAGAGTCATCTGTTATAACTTGTACTTTAGTCCCTCCCTCTCATAATATTGTAAAGCGCTACAGAATCTGTTGGCGCTATATAAATGGCAATAATAATATATATTTATATTTCCTCCTTTCCACAAGTTACTATCAAAGAAATTGGTTGATAAGGCCATAGACTGGGGGAAAGAGAAAAAGGGAGAGAGAAATTCATAAAGAAAAAGAAAGGACTCAATAGAATAGATAAGTCCTCACTTATTCACCATTATTATATACCATTTCCCCCATTGTTCTATTCTTGGATTAAGGTAGTCTCAAAATACCGATCACCATTTTACAATGGTTTCAAACCTGATGTCTTATCTCCCAAGGGGGAATATCAGGGAGTTTCCAGTATCTGGCTAATGTTGCTTTAGTCTCTGTAAGAATGTGTATCACAAATTCTTTTTTAATTATTGGGATTATTGACCATCCAAGATGTAGCACCAACAATCTACAACAAAAGTCTAGGTCTACCTCTATCACTTCTTTACAAAATGTTGCTACTTTAATCCACCTTCCCTCTCCCTCACTTCCAACCTCTCACTCTGCCACCTGGCACCCCCTCCCTCTGCCATCCTTTTCCCAGCCTTCACTGTGTCCTACCCATACTACATCCCTATCACCCTTCACTATGTGCCTTACACACTCTACATAACATACAAACCTACAAACTACATCCCTATCACACACCACACAGTGTCTCCCCCCCCCCCACACACACACACACACATACACACACTACATCCCTTTCCCACACCTCACTATATTCCATGCACACACTACATAACCTACACAAATCATTTGGGGGGAAAAGTGTTTTTCGGCCAAGGGCATCCTGAATTTTCGGTTTCGTACAAGAATTTTCATTTTGGTGCATTCCTAAATGTTGACTATCTTTCTCACACTTTTACTGGAGTTTACCTTTAATGAAACCGACCTAGTCTTTATGGATCAGGTACGGTAGAATGTTTTGCATTCTATTAGCTAGGATACTTGCATATATCTTCGGAATTTTTATTTTTTTTACCGGTCTATTGCCTCCGTAATCTCCATTTCTGAGTGGTTTATTAATGGAATTTATTTGTTCTGTCGATAGTTGTTTTATCTTTTTATTTTTAAAATATGCTTCTGGTTGATTAGGCAGATTATATAGCTCTTGGTAAAAATAATTAAATGCTTTGCCACTTCTTTTTTATGGAGCTAATTGTAGCCTTTCCTTGGTAATAATTTTCTGTACCACCATAGCCATTCTTTTACCCTTGACTTTTAGTGAGCATTTTATTTTGCTTCTATAGTACCATTTTATTAAGGATTCGCGCGCGCGCACACACACCTCTCTCTCTCTCTCTCTCTCTCTCTCTCTCTCGCTCTGCGCCTTTGTCATACGCCCTTGGCACCCTTGTTGCGCGCGCACACATAGGGACGGCCACTAGTGTCAGAGGTAGCAAGACAGGAAAAAGGGGAGGGTGCTTGGTTAAAGGTTTGGAAAATTAGGTCAGGGTCATGAGAACCCTCAGACCCAGAAGCACAGGCCACCCCTGTAGGTGCATTCCCATTTTCAGTCGGCCCAAACTCCATCCCAGATGTCCTCTGTCACACTGGATTTGGACTTAGGAAGCTTTTGGATAAAGGATTCAGGTAACCGTAAATGGGACCGTAACTGGTCTATGTGTCGTCTAGTAATGGAACCATCTTCCACGAGAACTCTGTACATTTTGGGTCCCAAAGTTTCAACAATTGTGGCAGGAAGCCACCGAGTGTTAGACGATCCATAAAATTGGGTCCAGACCTCTTGAAGGACTCCAAAAGTAGGAGACTCTTACCTGTAAAAGTAAAAAGAAAAATCTTAGTTGAATCAAACTCTACAGAATATCTCCAAATACACTTTGTAGCAGCACTTAGAAGCAGCTGCCAAACTATGACTAGTAAAAAGTTAAAACTGTTGGATAACTAGCAAGCAACTCCTGCCTAAGGGTTGCAAGGCAGGGATTTTATATATACGTGTGGGGCAGGGTGCATTAGATGCCTCTACCAAAGAGTTGGATAGAGTCCAATGGACTGAAGTCGAGTGAGAGGCCTGTACCCCCTTTGTAGACTCATGGGACGGCGATATCAGTAGTTCCTATGGTAACAGGGTGTGGGGGGGGCGGTGTTTAAGGAGAACTGGAGCAGTGCATGGGGAATTATCTTTAGAGGCACAGCACTTATGCCATATGTAATAAAAATGTAACCTTGTAATGGTACTCATGGAGGTTTTAAGGAATATTAAACGAAACATAACCAAAACAGGCATTATTGATAGCAAAGAGTTCAGGGCACAGAAGTCGATGCTGCTTCTCCTCGTTGGGCCGCTGGTATGAATGGGCGCACTGTAGTCGGATTCCAGGCTGCGGATGTTGTTGGTATAATAGGATCAGCTTGCTCAGGTACTTGCCCGTCCATTTTGAGTTAATGCAGTATGGCTTGGATCTCTGCTGCTTCGTGTACTTTGAGGTTACCAGTGTCCCTGGGTATGATCAGGCTTCTGGGTGTGCCCCATCACTAGGGTATGCTGTGTGCAAGGAGCTCTTTAGTCGGGGGTTGCCGGGACCGTCTCCAATACATGGTGGCCTTGGACAGATCAGGGTAGAAGACCAGGGAATAGCCTTCAAAGTGTAAAGGGGATTTATTGCGCATGGCCGCCATGAAGGTCAGACGATCTCTGCCTTGCTGGAATCTAATGATTACATCTTCACCCCGCTCCCCCCTTTGAGGTACCGGTCTGTGGCCTGGAGATCCAAAACCAGCTATCCAGTGGCATCCCTTTGGCCTGTCTGCCTGTGAAGAGTGTGCTAAACATTCTGCGGCATATGTGCGGTGGCTCAGCCGTCTCCACCGCATCAGGCAGGCTGCGGACTTTCATGTTCTTCCAGCGCCTTTATCTTCTAGCGCTGCCATGCTGTCTTAGTTTTGCCTTTGGGCCTTTTGCAGGGCTAGAAGTTGCCGCTCTACTGTCACGAGTCATGTCTCCTGTGTGGCAGTGTTGAGCTCTGTGTTTAGCAGGCGGGCCGATACTGCTGATCTATTCGCGGAACATGCCGATGTCAGCTGCAATATTGCGCCGCAGCTTACCAAGCATGTCCCTCAGCTTCTCCTCTGTTATCGGCCCCATGCCTTCTGGAGAACAAGCTGCTTCAAAGGGTGCTTTCAGGGTAGGTTTTCCTCCGTTTTTTTAGCTTAATTAAGCGTTTTTCGCTCGAGGCATGTGCGTCCTCTCAGTATGGCTGCTTGTTTAACCTCCCCCAATTAATACGGTTTTAACTTGTGAACAAGCTGTTGCATTCTTTCATCAGTTTTATGGAGGTTCTCAAAAAATTTTCTTTTTTTTAATATGTGGTTTTTACAGCTTTCAGAAAGTTTGTCTCTTGGAATATTGAACTAACATTAATCTATAGAAAAATCAGTATAATGGTATACAAAATAACTAGGCAAACATACCTCTTAATACATTTTAAATGTTGGAAAAAAAAGCACACTACAAATCATGTAAATAACGGTTTCAGTCTTACACTGGTAAGACAGACCACAAAGAAAAAGAGGTTATAGTTCTTGGCGGGTGAGGGGAGAGAGAAAGGAAGGCATGTTTGTGGTGAAAGTAGTATTACAAAGAATGTTGAGGAATGATGTGATTAGCGTGTTGGAATGAGAAAGCTAACTTTATGTGTTAACTACTAATGTTTCTCCATTGAAGATAACATGTGATGAGTAATAAAGTAATGACTGGGAGAAATAAGAATATAGAATGCTTTCTTCTATCCCGTGGTCAATCTTGTTAACACTTAATGCTTAAACTATGATTTAATTACTTATTCAGCCCATAATTATTTGTGGTTTATTGTACCCTAAGAAATCTATATTTCTATTCTTGATACGCGAAAGCGTTGTTTATGATGCATGGCCATTTGTTAGTGAGTTATTCCTATTTTTGCTTTACTGATGGAAAGCTTAACCTCAGCGTTTCTGTCCTTTTTGCCTAGTTGAACATTGCTATATATAACTGGAAATTTAGATTCTTTAATACTGAATTTATAGGTCGTAGATCACCTCCTGCACGAAGTGGACACCGCTGTGTGGCAGACAACACGAATCTATATGTATTCGGAGGATACAATCCAGATTATGATGAATCAGGTGGGCCTGAAAATGAAGATTACCCCCTCTTCAGAGAACTCTGGCGATACCATTTTGCTACTGGGACTTGGCACCAAATGGGCACAGATGGCTATATGCCAAGAGAACTGGCATCAATGTCATGTGAGTATGGAAAGGAATCACTTTTTAAAGTTATTGTATGAATGATAGAGCCAATGGCATGTTAACTTTAACTTAATAGCCATTAGTTATTTTATGGCTTCACTGAAATCCTTTTAACTCTACATTTTTGGATCTTTAAAGAAGCACTATAATGCCAGGAAAACAAACTATTTTTCCTGGCACTAGAGGGTTATTAGGTGCACCCCCTCCTGCTGGGCAGAAGGTTTTAAAAACCCCTTCAGCCACTTGCCTTAATCCAGCACCGGGCTCCCTCGGCGCTGGTGACCTATCCTCCCCCTGCCAACATAATCTCCGAATGCATGGCAAGAGCCGCGCCCACATTCAAACCACTTTCCTCTGAAACTGCTATGTTTACAGCTGCAGGGTTAAAACTAGGGGGACCTGGCACCCAGACCACTTCATTGAGCTGAAGTGTTCTGGGTGCCTCTAGTGGTCCTGTAAATTAGGACTATGATTAAATAGAACTGTTTGTTTATTTATTTTTTTTAAAAGGCTTTTACTCACCATTACACATCTAACGAGGAGAAATATGAAAATCACAATTATAATTTCAGGGTTCAGGCGTTAACCCCTTAAGGACACATGACATGTGTGACATGTCTGACATGTCATGATTCCCTTTTATTCCAGAAGTTTGGTCCTTAAGGGGTTAAAGAGCAGGTTAGCACAACAGAAATAAAGGAATACATTGAAAACAAATTTGTCTGTGTATCGATTTTGTATTCCACATTGCCCTGAGTCTTGTATTGGTGGTAAATGAATGCCATCTCAGGGTTTTTGAAACCTCTACAAACCAATATAAGACCAAATTGTGAAATTGCTTATTATATCTGCTGTTAAAAAGATCTTCTGGTGTGGGGGTAAGGGGTTGCCTTCAGTTGACTGGAATGAGCACTTAACTTGGTGATCCATACAGATTGGCAAAACAGTGACCATATAAGCGGCTTAAAGCAGTTATATAACTATTTTGTGTGGCATTAACCTTTGCTCCGCTATGGTTACCCATTGAAAGCAGAAACCTTTTTATCAAAGTCAGAGCAACCAAAGTGCTCTCCTGACCTTGTGCAAGATGGTGCCAACTCCCTGCTCAGTGGAAAGTCGCTAGACTGTGAATCTGAAACTCGGGCAGAGGTGAACTGCTCTATTACGGAGTTAAGAATGTGCTACTTACTGCAATCCCCATCTACAGATCTTATCCACCATGTAACCCCCAATACTGCCACAGGCAGGATCTCTCCCATGTAACCCCCAATACTGCCACAGGCAGGATCTCTCCCATGTAACCCCCAATACTGCCACAGACAGGATCTCTACCATGTAACCCCCAATACTGCCACAGACAGGATCTCTACCATGTAACCCCCAATACTGCCACAGACAGGTTTTCTACCATGCAACCCCCAATACTGCCACAGACAGGATCTCTACCATGTAACCCCCAATACTGCCACAGACAGGTTTTCTACCATGCAACCCCAATACTGCCACAGTGACATCATGGAAACTTACATTGTATGTAAAAATTGAACATGCGTTCCTTCCATCTGTGTTTTTTGTTTTATTTTATTTTTTATATTTGGGCAGTGCAATGTCCCTTTAATCTAAATCTGTAGTTTTCAGGAATGACTCCAATGCGTGGTTTTTCAAATATTTCAGGATATTCTATTACAAAAAAAGTTCCTATATTATTTTTTTATAGGAACTCTTGTGACCGATTCACTCTCATTGCAAAACATAAATTTGAATATAAAATTATATAATACATGATATAAACAATACATTTACATAACTTTCCATGCCTTCATTTGCACATGCTAATGGTAACTTGTCTTGTCCTTATTTGCACACCTAGTGGTTCTACATGGCTACAACCTTCTCGTCTTTGGGGGCACTGGAATCCCGTTTGGAGAGAGCAATGGTAATGATGTACATGTTTGTAACGTGAAGTACAAGAGATGGGCACTGCTCAGCTGTCGTGGAAAAAAACCCAACCGCATTTATGGACAGGTATGGAGTTTGTTGATGTTCATCCTAGAAAAAGTCTCACCAATATGCGTGGGAGTGTGTTATCTCCATTAGACAACCCCAGTTGTTTGTTTGTTGCCCATTTAAAGATTAGTAACCAATAGTTAATACCTACAAAGTCCAGAAACTAAGCGAAAGAAAGTATTTGTAGATCTGTGGACAGAATTGCTTAATGTTACTTGGTTAAAGGGACACTGTAGGCACCCAGACAACTTCAGCTAATTAAAGTTGTCTGGGTGCTGTGTCCCTAATGCACTTAGTGCTGAAATATAAAATATTGCAGTTCCAGAGCTCTAAGTCTGCCCTCAATGGCTGGATTCCAGAAGCACCCCCAGTGACTGTCTGGTAGACAAACTGACCTTTTGGTCCGGGATCTGACTCTGGACGTCCTCACGATTGATATATAGATATATGCACACACACACGATGTGAAGACAGGGGCACTCTCTCGGTTTTCCAAGTGTATTTCAAAAGCTATCACCACCTATACATCAATGTTTCGACCCTTCAGGGTCTTTATCAAGATAATGACAGTGTAATATAGTGCAAATATATACAAAAATTTAAGTGTATAACTTACACCGTCTGAGTGATTTGATTCCCAATCTCCGTGCGGTGCGCACGCGTGGTGACGTGACTCCGTGACCTAACGTGCGTACTGACGTGATTAGTGCTTAAACGTGCATGATGACATGAATGGCAATGGGTATCCATAGAAAGGATACCAACAACCTCAGCAATGCATGGAGGAAACAATATAGATGTTAAAAGAGAACCTGTGATCGGCTCATAGACACCGGAGAATCTGTGGAAGACATTTAGAGATAACTGAACCAATTAGAGTGGTGGAGATGGCAGAAAAAGGAAAATGCGTGTGTGCGGGTGTGTAGAGAAGGTGTAACGAGACACTAAGAAGTAAAAAATGTCTGAAGAATGTGTACAGATAAGAAAACCTAAATAGATGTCAAAAAAAGAGACTTGTGTAAAAATAAAAAAACAGAAAAAATATGTTATAATGTAAATAACTCACCAACATAGTGAAAAAAAAGGAGCAGAAAAATGTGTGAAACCCTAATGTGAATGGCTCTGAAGATCCACCACCTAACAATCCAATATAGATATTGATATTCATGCATATATAATCCAATACAAGATAACTTCTACTATAATATAATACATCCCTGATAAACAAAAATCAGAAGCAATATAGCTGTTAATGCCAATAAAGGAAAATTATAATGATTAAACAATAAATCATGTAAAAATATCTACAATGAATTAAACATCCATATGATCTAGGATCCTTAAACCTAAACAATTAAATATTTAGGGACATCCAGAAACAAACTGAATATGTACTCATTCAGACCTTTTAGGATGTATAGTATCCAATTTCTTGATTCAAAAGGTTTCTTTTTTGTAGCAATAACCTGGAACGATATCTGCCTCTGGTCAGAATGGGTATCATCTATGGCGATGAATTTGAGAGTAGCAGTCTGTGATTAAATTCCAGAAAATGTTTCGCAACAGTTTTTTCCGTTTTTCCCATCCCTGAAAGCTGTCCTTATGGCTGACCTGGGTCCTCTAATACTGTCCCAGAGTGTTAAGTCCGTTTTACCAACGTAAAACAGACCACAGGGACAAGAAATTGAATATGACGCGGTCTGTTGAGCACAAAATATAATGTGCCTAAGTGGACCTAAGATCCAAACCACCAATAATGAAGAAATGAGTCCAGTTTTCAATTTATCTTCTAAACGGTTAACAGTTTACAGGACCGAACAGATTTATTTTAGACGTGGAATTATTCAAGATGAACAGGACTCCTAATCTTAACATGTCCAGAGACCAATGGTGTCAGAAAGAGAAACATCCATTTAAACTAAAGAATACATGGGAACCCAAAACTACGCATGCTTCTATCAAGACGTTTGGACAACTTATACGTCATATGGTGAAACAGGTTTTGAGTAGGAACAAGTATAGGGGAGAAAATTTTACAGCAGGTAAAAAAGCAGCCCTGAAAGATCTGAAGGATGATGACAACATTACGATAAGACCAGCAGACAAACTGGGTGTGATAGTAATTCAGAATCGCAAGGATTAGAGGTTTTGAAACAACTTGGTGATGGTACTACTTATCAATTCCTTATGATCCTACAACTTCAATCCATGAAAAATTACTAGAATTGGTGTGACGAGGGATATCCACAGGATGGTTGGATGAATATACAGGAGCTTTCCTGTTGAATGAAAACCCAAAAATACCAGTGCTGCACACCTTACCAAAGGTTCCCAAGGATCTAACTAAGCCCCCAGGGAGACTCATAGTTTTGGCTTGAGCAGGGGTATTAGAACCTTGGGCAAACTTTGTAGATTACCACTGTAAATCCAGCATTGAAGATATTCCCACCTGCCTGAAAGATACTCAAGACTTCCTATCGAAAATGAGAGGGCTGATACTTCCTGATTCCTCAGTGATCTTTGCGACAGTTGATGTGAAGAATCTCTTCACAATTATACCACAGTGCTGGAGTTGAAGCTATGCGTACATGGCCATGTGAAAGTGACAAGTACAGGGGTCCACCCATAGAGTTCTTAATTGAATGCCTTGAATTTTTATTGTATCACAATTACTTTAGATTTTTAGAAGAATTTTTATATTCAGCAAAGGGGGACGGCGATGGGATCAGCTATAGCACCATCCTACGCAAACTGCTATATGCATATTTTTGACAGGTCCAATATTCTCCACCGCTACAGTTTGCAGATTATTTCATACCACAGGTTCGTGGACGATATTTTATTTTATTTTTTTAAAGCGCATAGTCAGTTACATTGTGTGGTTAAGGCATTTAACGAGTTACATGAGTTAATGCAAAGACATAATGGTACAGATGGTATGTTGCGCTTTTTTTTATGCAAAGGAAACAAACAAGCTTATCAGAGAAGTTGTCATGTCATCTAAACAGGAGTTATGCAAGATATGGTAGCATTGACATAAATTAGCATGTTAGATTAGCTTAATAGTTTTAACCTTAGATAATTATAGTTACTCACTAGTGTACATTAGCGTGATTCAGTTTAACCACCTAGGGACATTGGAGCACTGGGCTTGCCAGGTTGGATATACATGCAGGCTCAAGAGGGTTAAGTGCTGTCAAAGGTCTGTGTTTGCCTGTCAGGAGACCGGTCTTTATTCAGTGGGGATGGGTTCTTCGGTGCGATAAGCTGAGATGTCTGCCGCACTATCAGTATTCTTCTGTTAGCTGATCTGTCAGGTGTTTGTCTTGGGCTGGTGAGAGGTCCCAGGCATCATGTCTGCTGTGAGTGATCAGTCTGTGCATTTCGGCTCCCTCTCGATGCGCTGCTTGGTATGGTAGGGTAATCCAGTGTACAGTGCCAGTTCCTTTTTTTTTTTTTGCTCTGCTCATAGGGTCTTAGCACCTACTCCGCCGGTTCCCACTCCGACTGGTTCAGTGGTCTGTTACTGTGGTCGCAGGAGAGGTGAGTGCGCCCGGCTGAGATCAGGGTCGCTTGCCATGTGGTCTCCGCCATCTTGGAAACTGCCTGTGCGCCGTGCCTTCTCTCTCTGCTCCAAGCATTGTGGTGTTCCGATGGGTCTCAGGGTGGGGACCGGGATCACCCCCACCGGCCCAGGGGGGAGGAGGGGGGGGGGAGGGGATCGGAGCCGGACCCGCCGAACCCCGGGTTATTGCCTTACCGCTGGTGGGCAGGATAGCCAGGCAGCGGCCGTCCACCTCACTCACCGCCCGAGTGGTCCGCGTCGTGTGACTTAGATCGCCCCTCCTCAGGACTAAAACTATTCAGCAAGCCTCTCCTCGGGACCAGGGTGGCCTCTTGTACCGGTGCATGGCAACCAGTTGTCAAGTAGCCAGGTTTTTGGGTCCAAAACTTGAGGTTTTTACAGGAGCTACTCCATTTTGCTTCCATTTAGCCTGGCGGTCCGGCCTCGCCCCCCTCGTGGACGATATTTTTATTATTTGGTCTGGTTCTGAAGGCGAACTTACCTCGATGATTGAATTAAATGATGGAGGATCTCCGATCATCTTTAGTTTCAATTATGATGAAGAATAAATTCAATTCCTAGATAGGAGGTATGTAGATCGAATGATAAGATTGTCTTCACTTTGTATAAGAAACCCTGGGACCGGAACACCTTATTGTACTCAACCAGCTTTCACCCCCTGCCCCCCACCCCCCCCCCCCCCCCCGCACTGAAGAATTCAATACTAGTTTCTCAATTTCTCAGAGTACTTAGGAACAACTCTGATGACATGAAACAAGACTTACAAATCGAGATGATGCGTCAAGCCTTTTTGGAAAGGGGATACCATAAACAAACATTGAAGAAATCCCTTGAACGAGCCTATGAATTTTTTTTTAAAAGGCTCCACCTGTACAAAGAACGCTCAAATTACAATCCCAATGACGTTTCATTCAGCATGTGGAAACATTACAAAGAGCATTAAGAAACGATGGGAAATATTATCAACAGACAAATCATTGAGATTGATTTTCTCTCTACCTCCCAGAATATCCTATGTTAGGAATGAGCGTTTGAAAGACTTACTGATGACAACAGATATGCCACGGGACTAGCTATTCTCGAAGACAGGGCTTCCCAAACATTTATGGGCTGAGACCCACTTTTCAAAACGGTAACTTTTCGAGACCCACTTGCTTTTAATGCATATTTTAAAAACACACCATGGCAATCCGAGGCTTTAGAGGCGTGCAATTGGCACACCATGGCAATCCGAGGCTTTAGAGGCGTGCAATTGGCACACCGTGGCAATCCGAGGCTTTAGAGGCGTGCAATTGGCACACCGTGGCAATCCGCTTTAGAGGCGTGCAATTGGCACACCGTGGCAATCCGCTTTAGAGGCGTGCAATTGGCACACCGTGGCAATCCGCTTTAGAGGCGTGCAATTGGCACACCGTGGCAATCCGCTTTAGAGGCGTGCAATTGGCACACCGTGGCAATCCGCTTTAGAGGCGTGCAATTGGCACACCGTGGCAATCCGCTTTAGAGGCGTGCAATTGGCACACCGTGGCAATCCGCTTTAGAGGCGTGCAATTGGCACACCGTGGCAATCCGCTTTAGAGGCGTGCAATTGGCACACCGTGGCAATCCGCTTTAGAGGCGTGCAATTGGCACACCGTGGCAATCCGCTTTAGAGGCGTGCAATTGGCACACCGTGGCAATCCGCTTAAGAGGCGTGCAATTGGCACACCGTGGCAATCCGTTTAAGAGGCGTGCAATTGGCACACCGTGGCAATCCGTTTAAGAGGCGTGCAATTGGCACACCGTGGCAATCCGTTTAAGAGGCGTGCAATTGGCACACCGTGGCAATCCGTTTAAGAGGCGTACAACTGCTTACTCACGGACTCAGTCATACTCAGAAGTGCTGTGTCCTGCTCTTTCATCCAGGCACCTCACGTTGATTATCCCAGTGGTGGAACTAATGTAGAGAGGGCCCTGGTTCAAGTATGTTCTCTGGGCCACCCTCTAGTGCAAGTGTGGCCAAAAGCCAGGACTCCATCTGTCAGAGAACTTCAACAATGCTTTGCCAGCTGGGGGATCTACCATTTGCGCATCGTTTCAGGGTTATATTTGTGAGCAGTGTTTGAGAGTTTGAATGCAAGCAAGTTTTTGTATGAAGTATATGTGTGTATGTACTGTTGCCATTGGAATGTAGTGGTGTACTTGTTTGTACTGTTTGCGTCTGAATGCAGTGGTGTTTGTATGTAGTGTAGGACTTTAAATGCAGGTGTTCTATTTGTGTGTAGTGTTTGAATGAAGGGGTGTTTGTATTTAATTTTAGTGTGCTAATGCAGGAGTGTTTGTAATGTTTGCTTTTGATTGCAGTGCATGTGTAGTGGATGCTGTGTGTGTATGACACACAATACACACAAACACACACAGACACACAAATGCACACCCACTGACACAAAAGGACACACCGATACACATACACGCATAGACAGGAGGGGATGGAGTGTGTGTGCTGGTAACAGTGTGGAGGGGCAGTGTGAGGGCAGGGGGAGAAAGGGGTTACAGTGTGGAGGGCCATATATATGGTCTCAAAGGCATTGTAGGCCCAGCAAACCAATCTTCCATGTTGGCACATTTTAATTTGCCAAAGGGTAAAGCCCTACATTTGACCCCTGCAAGTTTGCAAAAACCCATAAAACCTGTATATTGGGGGCACTGTTGTACTCTGGAGATGTTATTGAACACATATTGGGGTGTTCTTTGTCAGTAACACATAACATGAACTGAGAATCCATGCCTAAAGTACAATGTGAGAGAAAAATAACACACAAAAAACGACTACCCAAAGGTTTGACAAAGACTGGTGGTAGAATAAGTGCATGGAAAGTGTTAAAATACCACAATTTGAAATACCGTAGGGTGTCTAATTTTTAAATATATATTGTTTGATATGGGCAAATTTTACATTGGCCGGGTTCAAAAATGTCCCAAATAGGACATGGCTGCATGATGACCAGCTGGGAAAATTCCAAGTTGGAAAACTGGAATGCGCCCCCTCCAATTAAGGTCTTTTAGCCCCCAGAGAACCCAACACCCCTATACATGGGTGGTATCAGTATACTCAGGAGATGTTGCTGAAAACATATTGGGGTGTTTTTTGGGCAATAACCCTTAAAGTTCTCCATACATGTATTCTTAAATTGCTGTGTGTGTCAAAAAAATCTAATTTTTTTTTTTGATTTTTTTTTTGTTTAATTTGGCATAGATTGGTGGTAAAATGGTTGCATGAAGAGTCAAAATACCCCAAGTTTTATACCTTGGGTTGTCTTCATTTAAAAAATATATACATGTGAAGGGTTATTCAGGGATTCCTCACAGATATTAGTGTTACAATGTAACTTGCGTTGATTTAGAAAAAAAAATGGTTTGGAAGTAGCAAAGTGCTACTTGTACTTATTGCCCTATAACTTTCCAAAAAAAAGCTAAGACCATGTTAACATTGGGTATTTCTAAACTCATGACAAAATTTAGAAACTATTTAGCACGGGTGTTTTTTGGCGGGCGTAGATGTGTAACAGATTTTGGGGGTTAAAAAAAGTGTGTGGTTTTGTGTTTTTTTTCCCATCATATTTTACGGGGGGAAAAAATATAGTAAATTATGATATGATGAAAATAATGGTATCTTTAGAAAGACCATTTAACCCCTTAAGGACCAAACTTCTGGAATAAAAGGGAATCATGACATGTCACACATGTCATGTGTCCTTAAGGGGTTAATGGCGAGAAACTGTATATAGTATGTGTGGGTACAGTTAATGAGCTAAACACAAACTGCAGAAATGTAAAAACAGCCCTGGTCTCAAACAGTAAGAAAATTGAAAAGTGGTCTGGTCACTAAGTGGTTAAATACATGGTTAGCAACACTTACTACAAAAGTTTACTCCAACAACAAAAATAGTGTTTTAATAACACACTATTTTTGGTTAGAGTAACTCTTGCAGCAGAGAGAAGTTTGAGAGAAAAAAAAAAACGCTTCATTGCACTTCTCCTTTACAAGACAATCATTGGTTTATGATGCTCTGGGTTTGCTTGTGCTTTATTTTGCTGAGAATACAGTAATTTGGCATTCTTTCCACAGTGGCATGTGAGCACTTGGCACGGAGTTGAAATTCATTTGCATCTGACGTTTTGGCTTTGTCACGATAGCCAATGTAAATAAACTTGCAGAATTTTTAATAAATTAAACCCAAGAGGCAGGTGGACTTGAAACTGTTATCCCCCACCCAATACAAATAAAGGAGATTTGTTGCAGAGTGATGAATACAAGACAACCTACCAGATGTACCCCTTTCACTACTAATTAGTGTTTCATTTTGGGGGAAAAAAATGTATTTTTAATAATTGTCATTGCTGGGTGTGAGTAGTATAATCCTAAATTATTAATGTTTTTTTTGTTTTTGTTTTTTTAGGCAATGACTATTATAAATGGTTTTTTGTACGTGTTTGGAGGAACCACTGGTTATATTTATAGTACAGATCTGCATCGTCTTGACCTCTCTACCAGAGAATGGACTCAACTGAAGCCAAATAATCCACCGTGCGACCTTCCCGAAGAGAGGTAACATGTTTACACTGAGCAATCCTTCTGCTCAATGTATCCCTTTTCCCCCGCCTACCCATTATATACAATCCCTTCTGTGGTTTCATGTTGTAGAGGCAAGAGATAATATTTTATAATAGAAATGTTTAGCTTTAAAGTGAACCGATTATGAGAATTACATCTTACCTTAAAGGAACACTATAGGTGCAGGAACACAAACCTGTATTCCTGACCCTATAATGTTAAAAACACGATCTAGCCCCGCCTTGCTCCCATAAATATAGTAAAAGCTTAACTTTATTCTCCACCTTATCTGCCTCCTTGGCTGACATTATTAGAAGTGGTGATCTGAATGCATTGGAATGGCTGAGATCCTCATCTGAGGAAAGGGATTAAGGAGCAATTATTTCAGATGACATAAAGGTAGGCAGACAATGCAATAGAGCAGCAGGAAATGCTAGCCGAATGCTTGGTTGTATAGGGAGAGGTATTAGCAGTAGAAAGAGGGATGTGCTCATGCCATTGTACAGAACACTGGTGAGACCTCACTTGGAGTATTGTATGCAGTACTGGAGACCATATCTTCAGAAGGATATTGATACCTTAGAGAGAGTTCAGAGAAGGGCTACTAAACTGGTTCATGGATTGCAGGATGAAAGTTACAAGGAAAGGTTAAAGGAACTTAACATGTCTAGCTTGGAGGAAAGACGAGACAGGGGGATATGATAGAAACATTTAAATACATAAAGGGAATCAGCACAGTAAAGAACTACCACAACAAGAGGACATAGTCTTAATTTAGAGGGGCAAAGGTTTAAAAAAAATATCATTAAGTATTACTTTACTGAGAGGGCAGTGAATGCATGGAATAGCCTTCCAGCTAAAGTGGTAGAGGTAAACACAGTGAGGGAGTTTAAGCATGCGTGGGATAGGCATAAGGCTATCCTAGACTTAAGATAATCCAGGGACTAATTAAAAGAATTTAGAAAATTGGGCAGACTAGATGGGCCGAATGGTTCTTATCTGCCGTCACATTCTATGTTTATAATGAGGAGGTGGGTGGGAGGAGCCAAGCACCACCATGGCTAACCAGCATCTCCTCGAAGAGATGCATTGAATCAGTGCATCTCTACGAGGTACATTTAGTGTCTCCATGCAGAGGGTGTAGACACTTGGTGTCAGTGATGCCCCAGGAAGTCCCTCAAGTAGCCATTTGATGAGTGGTCACTGGACTTGTCCCTAGGGGGCAATGTAAACACTGCCTGTTCTCTGAAAAGACCGTGTTTACTGAAAAAAATCCTGCAGGGACTAAACTATACTCACCAGAACAACTGTTCTCATGACTAGTGACCCTTTAAATTGCTCCCATACACATTGAATACACCATATATCATAAAGATACAGGGTGCATGCAGTGTAAAATGTAAAGATTTACTTTTCGTCCTTTCCAACTCTGCTTCATGGGTGCTACTCTACATGTAACAGCCACCTCCACCTGTTCTCTGCTCCTCCTGTGCTCCTGATGTCTTTTTTGATTTGCCTTGCTTGGGACAAATGCCCAAGCAAGGGCAAATCTTGTCTGAGACATCGGCACATTGCCAACATCAGAACAAAATGACATCCCGTTACGTCATGCCGTTCCTATATTCCCCTCCCCCCTAGGGAGTTTCCTTGGAAACCACAGTGCATGTGCTGTGGTTGCTATGGAGAGCAGAGTGACCTCCTGTGGGAGATCTTTTCTGGTCTCCCTCATCAAACAGCTGGGAGAATTTTTTTTATTTTTTTTAAATAGGTTTTTCTCCTAATCTATAGGTACATTTGTTAGCAAATGTAAAGATAAAATCTTATGCTCAATCTAATAAGCGTAATTTTGTTTGGGGCATGACTGTAGGTGTCTTTTAAACCCATACAGTCATCCTCTTTGAATCCTATGGTTTTACATATCATGACATAACAAGAATCTGTTTTTTAGCAGGTCTTAAAATTGAGTAAATGCAACATCAGAAAAATACGATCTATTACAGTGTCATGATATGTAGAACAAAAATAAAGCTAAGATGGAGAAGCAACGAGTAAAGGAAAAAAAGCTTTATTTGTTTTAAAAACAAAATATAGAAACATAGAATGTGACGGCAGATAAGAACCATTCTGCCCATCTAGTCTGCCCAATTTTCTAAATACTTTCATTAGTCCCTGGCCTTATCTTAAGTCTAGGATAGCCTTAAGCCTATCCCACACATGCTTAAACTCCCTCACTGTGTTAACCTCTACTACTTCAGCTGGAAGGCTATTCCATGCATCCACTACCCTCTCAGTAAAGTAATACTTAATGATATTTTAAAACCTTTGCCCCTCTAATTTAAGACTGTCCTCTTGTGGTATTTTTTTTATTTTTTTTTGAATAAATTTTAATTTTTATTTAAATGTGACATATAAGTCGGGCAATGGCTTACAATAATACAAAAAGAATATCCAGTGTAAAAATCCAAAGACATTACATTGTATCATACTTATTGAAACATGCTTCGAACTTACTATGCGGATTGTGACCAAGTTATGTCGCTCTTGCACGCAGGGCCGCCACCATAAATTTTGGGGCCCCTAACTCAGCTCAGGGTCTGTGCCCCCACAGGGCCCGCCTCCAATCCCGCCCACAGGGTCCGCCTCCAAATCCCACCCACAGGAATACACACACACACAAAAACACACACTGATACAAAAGGACACAGACACACACACACACACACAAAAATACATCCTAACAGACACACATACTGAAACCGAAATACACGCATATAGGCATACATACTGAGACATACACACATATACAGACACACAGGCATACATAGTGACAGACACATACTAACATACATACAGACACACATGCATGATGACTTACACATGCATACACTGACATAACATACATACATACACACACATACATTCATTCATACTGGCATACATACAGACTTACGGACACACGCAGACATACGGACACAAATACAGCTAATTTTTCTTACCTTTTTTTGCAGGTGGAAGGCTGTGGCTGATGGGAGTCGGCGTGGCTCCAGCGGCGGTTGTCTTTCTTCCCTCCCGCGCGGCGGGGAGGGGAGGGAGCTGGGAGGAAGTGACGGCCACTTCCTCCCAGCAGTACTTTGCGGCTGGGATTTTTTTTGAAAGGGTCTCGGTCGCGCTATTGCAAGGCCGCAGCGCTGACCGGGCCCCTGAAGATACAGGGCCCATCGGGTGGCCCTAAGTGAGTGGGCCACCCGATGGGCCCCATCAGCATGCGCTACACGTGGGGGCCCAGTCCGCCGGGCCCGTGACAACCGTTATGGTTGTCACCCCCTGATGGCGGCCCTGCTTGCACACAAGAGGTATCACGGTTTTAGGGATACTTAAGTGATATTATGTACCCTGCATCTTCTGCTTCATTGTGTGAGCGTGCGTAGGCTAGTGTAAGAGTTAAAATGGCTTTCATCGTATCACTCCACCTCACTCATCTTATTAGTACAATTATGCTGACTGCATCCCTTATGTTTGCTTTTGTTCGCTTCAATTTGTTGTGAGAAGGAAGAAGAAAGGAAAAGAATAGTGGAGAAAGATAGAAAAAGGAAAGTCTGTCTGGTCGTGGTTGGAGTACTCTACTGTGGTCATCTTGCCGTACCGGAGTCTACTTTCTGACCCCTTTGCATAATTTTTTGGTAACCTGCTGCGTGCGGCAGGGTTGGGGGGAGGGGTTCATCCCAGACCATCCCACATTCGAGACAGTGTCTGTCCCTCTTTGTGCGTCAATGTAAGTCAGCTAGTGGGTGTCGTCCCAGGGTCACCCAATCTTTTCAAACCTCTTGTGAGTGTCCCTTACTTTGGCTGTAAGGTTGTCCATAATAATTTTTTTTTTTTTTAAACCAGTGGAAGTGGTGGGGCATCTACTTTGAGCCAATATTGCGCTGCTGCCTTTCAGGCCGCCAGTGTTATTTTGTGTAGGAGCTTTTGTTTTGGTCTGGTCCAACCTTCCAATGATCTGCTCAGTTGGTAAACCCAGTGGTCTGGGTCGTTTTCTCATTGGAATATCTCTTATTATATTCTTAATTACCTCAAAGTTTTCATTTTGGGGCATTCCTACCACATGTGCAAGTAGGTGCCTCCAAAACCACATCTCCCTCCAGCACATGTCAGTTTGCACCTTCTGCATCCGGTAAAGTTTGACTGTCGTGGTGTACCACTGGAACAGTGTCTTAAAGGATTGTTCTTGCATTGAAACACATATAGATGAGGTGCCACTAGCCTCCCATATTTCATGCCATTCTATGCCTTCCAATACCTCCCCTAGGTCCCTCTCCCATTGATCTGCATAGGACAGCTGTCCCCAATCTTTCGTCTCTGAGCAGAGGCAAGCGTACAGCTGAGTGATCAGTCCCTTGGGCATCGATTCGTTTAGGCATATCCTCTCAAAAAAATGACAAGGGTATGTGCACTGCCTTTCTAATATAGGGTTGTTTTGTGAAGTCAGCTATTTATAAGCATCTAAAAAAAGAAAATCCGCAGGAGTGAGGTTTCTCCTTTGTTTGAGATCGTCAAATTAAATAATTTTCTTATCTGTAAAAAAGTGAGAGATCCTCTGTAATCCTACCTGCTCTAGGTGGCGGAAGTCATGTGCCGCCATACCCGGGGTAAAAGCTCTGTTCTTCAGGTAGGGCATAAGTGGCAATGGGGCAGACGCTAGACCGTATTTTGGGCCGTTAAGTCCCACAGCCTAAGCGAGTGGAGGAGTTGGGCACGTCGTCCTTATCAGCGGTCTGTGTTCCTTGGGGACCCACATGATATATTGTGGGAGATCTGCTCCCATCAGGAGCGATTCCACATCCACCCATCTTCTCTCTTTGAGGGGGCATGCCACATTGCCACCTAGGCCAACTGAGCTGTGACCTAATAAAAGTAAAGGTTTGGTAACCCCAGGCCTCCCTGTCTTTTTGGCCGATACAATGTTTGAGGACACCCTGTGGCATTTGTTTTGCCACATAAATGCACCTATTGCTTGTTGTAGTGATGCCAGTCCTGCTTTGGTAACACGTACTGGTAGAGCCTGAAAAAGAAAAGGGATCCTCGGTAGGACATTCATTTTGATTGTGTGAATCAGTCCTATCCACAAGATAGTTTTATCTATCCATTTCTCCAAGTCCCTCATAAGGAGGTTTTAGTACGGAGGATGTAATTCAATTCATATAACTTGGATGGGTCAGCAGATAACTGGATCCCTAGATATGAGATCGAGCAAGTGGCTATCTTCAGAGAATGAGCTTCTCGAATGGATGCCGTGCCTGCCGCAGACAGCGCTATTGGAAGAGAGCTTGTATTTTCACTAGGAGCTTCGTGTCATGGTTGAGCAATATGGGTCGGTAGTGTTCTGGGAGTAATGGATCTTTGCCTGGTTTAGGGGGAAGAACTATGGTAGCTGGGGACATGTCGTTATCAGGGAGGCCCTTGTCCCTGAAGTCATTAAATAAAGTAGCCAGGTGAGGAGTCAGTTCTTCCCTAAAGGTTTATAATAGCTTCCATCGAAGCCATCTGTTCCAGGGGCCTTGTTCCCTTTGAGTCCCAAAATCGCTTTGTTAATCTCTTTGCTTGCTACTGGGAAACTTATGACGTCAGCGGCTTTGGAGCTCAATTTAGGTAACCCCAAGTTTGAGAGGAATGTGTGTGTACTGGCTCTCTCGTCCCTCTGTTTGTGGTGGTCCGTGGGGGGGAGTGGTTATATAGTGATTTATATGTAGTGGAATGGATGCTCTAGCTACACTTTTATTCCCTTTCGTTCGGCTGTCCGTACACCCTGCACACCAAACAAACTGTGTGGTCCCCCTTTTGTATTTTGGTCACCCTGTGTCCATTATTGGTGCAGGGTATGTTAAATGTACTGCTTGTCTGTACCTCTCCCCCTCCCCCTTTTTTCCTGTCCTATTGTTTCCCCAGGATGGTGTTGTCCCTGGGACACTGCCAGACCCATAGACTTATTATACACATATGCCGCACTGACCTCTGGTGGTCGAGAAATGCGGGCGCCATTTTGGGCCGGTCGTACTTCCATAGATATAGAGCATGTGTTCTATATATACATTTCAGGGTCCGACTATCAAGTTTTCACCAACATTGTTTTGTACCAGAATGAAAAAATATATACATTATTCTATGCGTACTTCTAGTTGTGTAAATGAACGAATAATGGTACAAAACAATGTTGGTGAAAACTTGATAGTCGGACCTTGAAATGTGTGTGTGTGTGTGTGTGTGAATGTATGTATATTCAGATAGTGATCAGCGCTCTCGGATATTTGAAGGTTTAAAACCGTTTATTAGTCATCCATTAAAATAAGACCAACGCATATACATAAATAAGTCATTTCATAGTGATTTGCAGTGAACAATGCACCCCTGCCATGCCCCTCCATCATCCCACTAACCGTACCTCCTGCCATGCCCCTTATATAACAAGTATCTCTTCCAGCTGCACCCAATCTCCCCGCTCTCTGCTGACTCATCGGCCGAAGGCAGCATTCCTCCTCCGCTGTTTTCCATTGCCATGTCCTGCAGTGTGGACTCGGGTATGCTCGGTGGTTAGTGTCCACTCAGCTGCTGCTGCTCCATCCTCAGTGTTCACGGAGTAGAGCGGGTGACTGATCCAAGATGGCGGCCCCGCGGCTCATCAGCGCCACTAGGAAGTAGCAGTCAATGCGGCGTCTATGTATAATGACTATGGCCAGACCAGTTTAAACTAGCTGCTTTGTCGCTCCTCAATCTCCAACCTGCCCTTGCTATTGTCGGACCGCACCATTCCTTGTACTCTATGCATCATTGTATGTAAATGAGACTGTTGGAGGTTTTAAACTGTGTGCTTTGTGTCGTCGTCCAGTAACTGGGAGAAAGTGTCTCGGCATATTTTACTGCTTATTTCGGCTACAAGGACTAAACAGCAGAGATACCTATGCTTGGTTATTGGAGCTCCGCTACATTATAGAAATCAGTGACTATCAAAGCAATGTCTACCGGGTTAGTCCTAATAGACCCGTTTGCAATAATAGAACCTCTTCCTCTGTAAACTCACATGTAACAAATGACTCATTTGTCCTTTTTCCTAACAGAGGTCCATTTCCTTAATTTTTATCTGTAAATACTGAACAAAAATATTCGTTGAGGCAAAATAGATCTTTAGTATGACTTCCTCATGTTTAGACAAAAAAATTAAACCAACATTTCAACACCTGAGTAAGCCCCCTGCAAGACCTTACTCAGGTGTTGAAATTTTGAGGTTTATTTTTTTTTTGTCTAAACATGAGGAAGTCATACTGAAGATCTATTTTACCTGCTAAATCAGTATCATAGCTAACTACTGGAAAAGGTTGATACAGAGATTCACCTAATATAAGTATAACACTTCTTTATCTCTTGCACCTCCCTCAAATTTTGTTTTATTTTTGGATGCATGTCTATAGTGCTTTTTGGTGATTCTTAGGCACTTGGGAGTAGTTGCTTTCCTGATCAATGGCGCCAATCCACCCATCTATTTTTCTCTGGTTTTCCAGGAATTATAGTTTTGTCTGTTTTTATCTTCTCTTACATACCTTCCTTTTGTTTTTAATCTAACTAATCCTTGTTTTACTTTGCTTTTCTCGTTTATGTATCTAAAAAATGTTTTATCCCCTTGTGCTTGTATTTTTTTTTTTTTTTTTTTAATTCTTGCCCTTTTATATGGCTTGCTGTTTTTAAAACCAGGTACCGACATGAAATTGCACATGATGGACAGCGGATCTATGTTTTGGGTGGTGGCACCTCCTGGATTGCATACTCATTAGATCAGGTAATGTTGTAACTTTTAATACTTTGGGATACAGATCGCAACCATCTAAATAAATCCCACGCTTCCTGCACTGCAATTACTCTAGTATGGCCTTTCTCATTCATATTAAGTTTCTACATGCTAGGAACGTGTAAGAATTCACAGAGTGACGTCCATGAAAAGACGCAGCAGCTGTGTGCACAGCTAATCTGCCTCCAAATTATACAAGTAAAATCCCACAATTCTCATAGCAGGTGGATGCACAGAAGGGGTTTAAATTCTGCCTCATTTGAAAGGAACAGCTGTTCATACAGCCACTCCAGACCCCTAAATTACCAGGCCGGATAAAAACAAAGTTCAAGGCGTTCAAAATAATGTGAAGTCTTCTAACCTTCCATATATATGTATTCGCTAGCACAGTGGATAGATGAAAAATATTTTCACTTAAAATTGCATCGTTTGAAAGCATGCACTTTTAAGGTCAAATTTTGATATATATATATATATCAGTTTAATCATTTTTCATTTTTAATACATGTATGTGTTTTGTTCTGCTGCACCCCCTGCGTATTATTCATTCACAGTTGTGTTTTGAGAGTTGTTGGTGAGAGCAGGTGGTATTGAATGCTATAATTTTAAAAGCAATGGATATCCTGCATAGATTTGTCTTGCTAAACTTGTTGCATTGTCTTTTCATATAAAGATCCACGCATACAACTTTGAAACAAACACCTGGGAAGATATTCCCACCAAGCCACATGAAAATTTAGGTAAGGTTATCCAACTCCAACTTTACCAACTGTTAGTTTTAAATACTGTTTTTTTTTTTTTTTCTCTTATATCTCCGCTAAAATGGTGGAAGGCATTCATTTTCGTACGCATCGAAAATCTGTTTCTGCTTATATTTGAGATCTTGCATTTGTCTTGTGTTCCTGTAAGAAATGTCTTTACTGTTGCAGGATTCCCTGCGGCCCGAAGGTGCCACAGCTGTGTCCAAATAAAGCAAGGTAGGCATGGTTTGTGACTTTAAGAAATTCAAACTGTAGCTTTAGTGTTAGTGAGGATTCTTAGGAAAACACTACCTACGGCTTCCAACCTTTATTGGGAATTATTGCAAGCAGTGCAAAACGAAAATAATTGGTAAGTGAAGTAGCCATGAAGAAAAAAACATGGTAGCCTAAAAGTCCTAAAGTATATGAATCTTGTATTGATTTTGTGAGGGTAGCAAATGGTGGAAGTAGATGAAAAATTTAATTTCTGCATAGCCATAAGAAAACCTAACAAACAAATGTTATATTGGATTGCCGTAATCCCAGTGATGTACACTAGGTTTGGGGTGGGTGGTTAAGTTAGTTACCCAGTAGAAGGAAACCTCATATTATGCCTCTTAAAGATAACCAAATGAAGGATAATCATGTTATGGTAGCAATAAAGTGGTTAATAAAAAATAGCAGATAGGATCCATCCATTCTATAGCATTTTGATAAAATTGTGAAAAAAGACAAACAAAAGCAAAACAAGTTGAAGAAAATAAATGTGTATTTATTTAGGAAAGCATTAAGGGCCCTTGGATCCGTATGATGGCTGCATTTTAATGTAAGGATGATCTTCTAATGATGCCAATTTATGTTAGCCACAGTGCTTAAAGGGAAACTTTACTGCCCAAATAAAACAAAATAAATTTAAAATCCCTGTTTAGTAAATATACCCACAATGAAAACATGCATGCATTTTCTTCTCATTGAGCTGCATTGGGAAGTCTGATTGGACAGCCACAGAAAGTCTGGGCTGGGTTAGAAGGGGAGGACTTGCAAAGACTGCAGACCAGTCTGACATTTACAAGCTGTTTTTAGATATACCCAAATGAAAAAATGAATGTTGTATTGGCGGTATATATACTAAAGCGTAATTTATGTATTTATTTTAACTTTATTTTTTTTGGGGGGGGGGGGGGGGGGGTCCCTTTAAAAAAAATATAGCCGTGAATAGAGGTATTGATTATACATTAGAATCCTGTTCTAGTTCTCCTCCTGCACTCATCTCACCACCATCACAGGCCTATATGAAGTGTGAGATCCATCTACACAAGGGGGGTCAGGTTTAGCTGTAAATAAATAGGATCTAATGAGAATATGATCCTTGTCCTAAGGCTAGTCTGCTGACCCAGCAGTATGACAGTGAGCAGTTAAACTACAGATCCTCTGAGAAAAATATGGATTGTTACCAGATAGTACTATAGCCTAATCTAATACAAATAACAACACATAATTGTGTTTGCATTGCAGAGGTGTTTATCTGTGGTGGTTATGATGGAGAAACTATCCTGGGGGATCTCTGGAAGCTGAATTTGCAGACGTTTCAGTGGACGAAACTTCCTGCAATTATGCCTGAGCCTGCTTACTTCCACTGTGCAGCAGTTACGCCGGTATGCTATCTGAAATGGTGTATTTAAACTACAAAAATCTCTCCATTGTTTGAATTTCAAATAAACCTTTTTATTGTATTGGGTTTTGTTTTTGTTTTTTTGTCAAACTTTGTATTGTGGCAAGTATATAGACATGACATGCAGTGAGATTCAAAAGGCAATGTACAGATATAGCAGAATAATTCCGTTGTTTGGTAATACCTTATTGTTGTAAATTATAATAACATAAGAAGACAGGCTAAACTAACATGTCAAGACTGATAACCAATGTTATATCTTAACCTAGAGAGAGAGAGAGAGAGAGACTAAATGGTGGCATTGCATATCAAGCTAGAGTTACATGAGGGATAAAAAGAACTGAACCTTGTTGGGACTCTGTACCCTATTAATTGAATGACATACCGATAAAAGGAAAAAAAAGAAAAGGAAAAGAAGCAGTAGATGGTTGGTTAAAACGACCTGAAGAGAAAAACCTGACTAAGGCAAGATGGTGTCAAATAATGGCCAAGAACATTCGTAGCTTACAGAGGAGTGCACAGAACAGTCAAAACTTTGAGAAGTATGTAACAAAGGCAAGGGGGTCCCTAAAGGCAGTGACACGTTGGAGTGAGATAGGCCAACCCTCCAGCCCCAGGCTGGCATGAAGGCCAGCATATTCAAGCCACGGATCTGGAGGCTCACAGAGGAAAAGTTCTTCCCAATGTGGGCATACCCAAGGGTTTCTTATTAACAAGCAGTCTTTTTATTTGTAGTTCAGAGGAAAAGCCTTGACAATGGGGCACATCTTAGTGCCAAAACATTCTCTTAATCTCTTTATATCTCCTCCTCCCCCCCCCCCCCCCCTTCTGTATTTCTGTCTTTTCTTTCCATTTTATGTCTCAAATATCAACCACACTTTATGTATGATGGAGGGTGACATCCATCTCTCCCCACTTTTGTTTGTTCAGATTCTCCATTTTCTTCACTGTTTTGAGCTTTTGCATCCTAGCGACCAAAGCCACCATGAGTCCAATACCCCCTACCCTAATGTCTCCCAATCCCATCTATCTACATGAGTCAATCTATACCCTCATCCCTAATGGGTCTCCCTGTATCCACTCTGTCCCCATTGTCTCTCCTACCCTCTCCCCCTGCCTTTTCTGGGTTTTGCCAACAGTCTGGTAATTTTGTTTTTCTTGACTTAATCACACTTCAGGGCATCATTACTATAGGGATAAATGAGCATGGCTGAAAAGAAAATTGTATCAGATGGAATGTATGTTTAAGAATCAATACATATAAACTACTTTTAACTCTCTTCTAGGCTGGCTGCATGTATATCCATGGAGGGGTTGTCAACATCCAGCAGAACAAGAGGACCGGCTCATTGTTTAAAATATGGCTAGTGGTGCCCAGCCTGCTGGAACTGTGCTGGGAGAACTTATTAAAGTATTTTCCCCATCTTGCTCACCTGCCTACAAATCAACTCCTGCAGCTTGGATTATCACAAGGGCTTATTGAGAGGTTGAAATAATATTCCTATTGTATAATCTTTCTCTCCTACTGAGCTGTAACACTTACAGGAGTCCTCCACAGGGGAACGCTGCTAACAAGATCAGAATACCTGGACTTTATTCAAACATTCTCTGTGGCCTTCAATCAGTTTCACATTTTAACAACACCAGCGCACATAGCAGTGGTTTTAAACACGTCACATTTATTGCAAATGTTTTTTTTTGTTTTTTTTTGTGTTAAGTCTTAATTCAGCTTGTGCTTTTAATTGATATTTAAGCTATTTGTTGCTCAAGGCAAGTTTTTTTTTGTTTGTTTTTTTTTTCTCTTTCCCTCCGCTCCTCTGGATAACTGATCACAGAAGATTTTTCATATAAGATTTGATGCGATCAATGCAAACATTCTGGTCTTTACTATTTTTTTTTTTTTTTTTTGCAATTCCAAGGCTACCCTAAGTTTCTCTTATGAGTTAACATTACTCTGTAAAGAGGTCCCTCTACTGATCAGATTTCAACTTCTTTGCCATTTTGAGACTTTTAATGACAAGAACGCAGACGTCTGTTTTAATCTAAACATGGAATTTAGTTATATCCTTCAAAGGATTGGAGAATGCACTCTTCTTAACCATACTATGGCAATGGAATTGAAATGACAAGCACTTGTCCAAAAAACTTGCTTGTTAGCCATCAGACATATTAAATACACTGATGAATTACATGTCTCCTATGCATAGCTCTCAGCATGCTAGGCCATAGAGTACATGAATTAAGTGACTAAGTACCATGCAAAAGTGAACCATCTGGTCTTTGTGATATTTTTTTTTTTCATGGCACTGTCTAAATTATGTTCTTGCTTTACCTATTTCTTATACACATGTGCTTTGTTTAAATTACTCGTTTTCAATTCTGTTCTCGCCAACTATGAATGGTTCAGGCTTTACATATTGTTTTGGATCATTAGTAGTTAGTTTGGACTTGTGAACTCCTTGTGTAATGAAATCCTTCAGCACTTCGCTGCCCTTGTCCATTTGGTATCAAAATCTAAAGGCCACCCATTTGTTAAGCTGTTAAACTCTTCAAATTGACTTCACAGTGTGTTATCCTATTATTTAAATGTACCTCAATAGGGGAAAAAAGGTAGGCAATTCAGACATTTTAAAGAGCAATTTGGGGCGCCACTTTAGAAATTCACTTCATACAGAAGCAACAATTTGATGTTCACTGTGAGTTTCTTATGGGCTTTTGAATAAGTTTGGTTTTATTCTTGACAACAAACTGGTCAAGATTTTCTATGGTGACGTGCATTGCCATTCATTTAGCTTGCCGTGACATAGATAAACATAGGGATGGATTCCATTGCTCTCTCAACTTTGCAACTTTAAATGTGTTCAGTCCTTTAGAATGTATCTACAAGTCAACAAACATGCTGTTCAGTTTTCTGTTTGATTTGTGTTTGCTTTCTTTTTTATATATTTTTTTTATTTATTTTTTATTTATTTATGTGGTCTAGGCATGTGCAAGACCCATAATCTGGCTGATCAGTGAAAACAGAAGGGCAATCATAAATGACTAGTTGTGCACAGGATTTAATTTTTTATTTTATTTTTTGCCAGAAAACAAACTGTGGTTTAGATCAGGGGTTGCCAACACAGTCCTCAAGTACCCCCTACCAGTCCAGGATTTAGGGATTACCCTGTTGTCTAAAGTGTTTTGTTCTTTGTTTTTTAACTTTCTAAAACACCTTGGACAACTGGGTAATCCCTAAATCCTGGACTGTTATGGGTACTTGAGGACTGGGTTGGGAACCACTGGTTTAGATTATAAACCTGAGCTGCCTTACAATCAGGCTTTCTAATGTATGGTGTTGATCTACATGACACATCCTACATAAATCTGAAGCCTTTTTATTCTTTCACCAGATATGCAGGGATTTGTGCCAAGAGTGGTTTTGTTACTCTTTAACATCTATAAATCTGAGTTTTAGGGTAAAATCAGAAGGTAATGTCCATTATTTGAGATCAGGATTTTGAAAATCATTCTGAAATACTTAAGATATTTTAAGACACAACATCTACACAAGACAAGATCCCATGTGCCAGATACAAAACCATTTAATTATTATTTTTTTTTTTTAATAACACTACAACTTCCATTTTGCTTCATTACATGCTCATTACCATTTTTTTATTTAATCACATCCAATAATGTTAACACTTTGCCATACTGAAAGCTAGCTTTGCAAGTCACAACTACATGTACATTTTTCGAAGAGCTACGTTCTTTGTTTTGTGTCGGAGCGCATGTTATTTATTTTGAGCAGTGGATTTTAAAATTATTTTATTACAGTTGTACTGTAGCATGTCTGTTTCTTAAGGCATTTGGAAGATTTGTTTACATTACAACATTTAGTGCCTGTTAAGAGTATACTATCAAGATATGTTGCATTATTTAATACCTTTCATGACCATACATTGCCTTAGCAATAATATTGTGAATGAACCAAATATAGTTTTTCAATGTAAATCTACTTCCAGTTGAATTGTTAGGAGAAATTCTGCAGAACCAATTTAATTTTAATATTCTAAAGTAAACTTCAGTACATCATATATTTTATAGATTAGCAGTCCTTTAAAATGTTCGCTTGACTCCACATTGACATGCACTAAGCACAAGTACACCAAGAAATTCTGTTTGCAGATCCATTTTCCGCATCATCATTTTTATAGTATGAGTATTTACATTTTGTTCTGTTATCCCACAGTGCTGGCAGCTGTTGTTGGGATTAAGCATGAATAATTTAATTTATATATATTTTTTTTTTTTTCGGGTCTAGTCAATACACAGTGTTTTGTCTTGTTTTTGTTCTCATGCACCAACTGTTTTTGTTCTCATGCACCAACTTTTTTTATTTTTATTCTATATTAAGTCTGTTTTAAAAGATCATTATGAGCCATGTTCATTAGAAAATACACAAACTAGCGGCCATTATTACTTTTCTTTTTTTTTTTTTTTTTATCTAGTTTTGCAAACCATGCATTTCACAATTAAAAACAAATGTACACCGAATGGAAAAAATGAACTGGCTTTGATCTGTACATGTATTTTTTTTCATCTCCCACAACTAGCTTTAACAAGTAGTATTGACAATTGCATGCTTCATTTATGTTGAATTACTATTATACTTAGTTTCCCTTTTTTTTTTTTTTTTTGTGGAGCCTCATTTAAGTTTTAATAGTGTATGAATTCCAACAGGTTATTCTATTACCTGCAGCAAAGAGGGTTGGTACACATAGTGTGAAGTTCCAAATGCATGTGTCACCCAAGAAGTTTACATTGAGAATAGAGCATAGTTTCTTGTACTCTGTTTATGAATGTAAAGTTCAAAGGGCACACATCTACTTCATGCAGATTTTTATTTTTTATTATCTTCCTCAGCATGTTGTATAAAGTAGTAAATTTGTAAAATGTTCAGCTTTTAAAATGTCTTTTCATTGTAAAATCTAAGTGCAATATTTTACTTTATGTCCATGCATGATACATGCATTGTATAACGGTGTCCTGTTTTTTCCAATTAAACAGAATTTTAAATTATCTGGAAGTTTTGAGTTTTGTAATGTACTTTTTTTATTCAGTTAAGAAGACACAATAAAAATACACATTAATCAGATGTGCTAAATCTCAGCAAGTGTTAATGTCCAAAAATTCCACCCAAAGAGAGCTGTCCTTTCTAGCATGAAAACATGACCTGGATCTATACACCTTCCCTTGGTAGACTTGGACTAAAAGCCCTCACCAAAATAACTTGCTGTTCAATGTACTATTCATCATTTTACATTCTGCCCACATTACTCTGTGAAATGGATGTAGTTTACCTAACCGTAATAGGAAAACTCTGCCCACTCCCATGAAATCATCCAGCTCCTGTTTTCTGCAAACCATCTATATCATGGGTCGTCAACTTGGTCCCTACCGCTCACTAGTGGGCGTTTCAGGATTCCAGGTGGGCGGTAGGGATTTCCTCATTTTGAGAGATTGGGCGGGTGCGAGCGAGCCAGTGGTACCCCTGTGGCTGGGTACCGCCATCACCATTTGTGGCCCCGGCCCGCCATCGTCCACGGGGTCCATCGTGTGTCCCATGCTGTCAGGGACACCCGATGAATGTGGATTGTCAGGGGGCCTGGTCATGGCTGGGCACTTTAAAAGCGCAACCAGGCCCCCTGTGATGACCTCACAGAACTGCACATCACTCCTCCCAGCTAACACTGAGAGCCGCGTGGGAGGAATAACAGGGGGTCAGAGTGGGAACTCTGACTCCCATCCACCTGAGCCTCCACTGGACCCCAGGGAATGTCCCCCTCCTGCACCTAAAAGGTAGGAAACAGGAGGGTGACTAAAATATTTTGTGTGTATGTGTCTTTGTATGTATGTGTCTTTATATGCATGTCTTGTGTGTCTTTGTATGTATGTGTGTCTGTGTGTGTGTGCCTGTATGTGTATGTATGTGTACCTGTCTGTTATAGTGGGCTATAGTAAGTGGGCTACCTAGCTCAGCCTTCCTACTGGTCATTGCTATTAGGAAGGTTAAAAAATAGAAAAAAGGGAGGAAAAAAAAAGGTGGGGAGGGGAATTGAGGAAGGAGAGGGGAGCTGATGCACAGATGAGAAATCATATTATGCGCAAACAGAGAAGTCGTCTGAATATCACCGAAAGAGGAGACCTTTGTTTGTTCCTTACGAAAATCGAACCCGATATCAAATATTTAGTCTTGCAGCATCAGCCTCAAGGATCTCATTAATCACTAGTAAAGGTAATTTCAATTTACTATAATTTTTTCTCATTAAACTTTATAAAGTTAAAAACATTATAAACATGCATTAAGTAGAAATAAAGATAAATGTACGCACATTTCTTTTTTTTAAAAAAACACCCTCCTTTCTAAAAAATATTCTGCACTTGCGCAAAAACCGGTGGGCGGTAAGGAAATGTTTCCATCAAGAAAGATGCATTATTGGGCATGTTAAACAGGTTTTTGTAAATATGCCATTAGAGAATGTTGTTCATTCTTTAATCCCCCAGTGAAAGTCATACTCCTTCCAATCGATCCAAATCAGGCCGTTTTGTACATTTACAAAGCACCAACAAATTCTGCAGCGCTGTACAATGGGTGGACGAACAAACACCTAATTTTAATTAGACCAGTTGTACGCACAGGAATAGAGAGGTAGAGGTTACATGCTAGAGGTAATGAGGTATAGTGACACACAAGGTAAGGGTAGAAAACTAGGTTGCTAAAATAGTATTCACTACATGACCGTTGCATGAGAAGAATCCGGGTGCGGGGGCTAAACTAGTATCCTTTTTATTGGATATGCTTTCCTGAAGAAGTGAGTTTTCAACTTTTACATTTTTTTTTTTTTTTTTTTTTTTTTTTTTTTTTTTGAAGGATTGGAGACTGGGTGAACATTTAGAGGAGATGGGAAGAGAGTTCCACAGAAACAGTGCAGCCCTAGAGAAGTCTTGAAGGAGAGCAGCAGAGGTCGAAGTACGAACAGAGGCTAGACGTAGGTCTTTGGCAGAGTGTAGGGGCCTAGATGAGACATACTTGTGTATCAGGGAAGACGGGTAGGTTGGAGCAGCATTATGTAGAGATTTGCAAGCAAGAACCAGAATTTTAGATTGAGCCTTTATATCAAATGGGAAGCCAATGCAAGGATAGACAGGCGTGGTAGGTGCAGGCGGACAAGAAGTTAAGCATCGCTGCTGCATTCATTATACACTCTAACAGGGCAAGTGGGGAACAACTGAGAATCCAACTGCAATAGTCAAGGCAAAATATGATAGCGTCATAGACAAGCACCTTAGCTGCATCCGGTGTTGAGGAGGGGCGGATGCAAGTTATGTTGTGGTCAGAGAACCTGAGCCTTTGTTACGTGTCCACAGAGGGAGAATGCTGTGCACAACACGTTGCAAAACCAAACAAGACTGAGGGATAAGCAATTCAGTTCTCCAACTGAAGTTCTATTCCAAGAACAATAGCAGTTGCTAACCATACTGCATCTGTTCAGTTTTTTTTTTTTATTTGTTTCACACGTGCTGGATAGGTGAGAATGAGCAAATAATTTTGGAGCATCTTCCTGGTTTGTGATGGTACTGCTGCAGCTTGCCTGGACAAGTACACAAGCTTTAGGAATTTTACAGGTAAGTGTTTTTTCCTCAAACCTGGAGTGCTTCTTTTTTATGAAGACAATGGGGCAAATGTATAGGAGTATCCTATTAAAGAGAGCTTTTCTCACACGCTGATAGTAAAGGTGGATTCCTGATCCTATATGCTGCTCCACAATATAGCTACTGCTGTTTTTTTGGAGACGGTCATAGTTACCAGGGATTTCTGCATGGGGGGGTGGTTGCAATTTATTCATCTGATAAATTAAAAATAAATTCGGTAGGTGTTGGAGCTTGATCCAGAGGTGCTGCTATTCTAAGAGTGCATAATGATTCTTGAACCAAGATGCTCAGTCAAAAATCAACTCTGCAATTGAGGGAATACCTGCCTAATAAGAATACCTGGGAATACCTGCTTAATAAGTTCCTTGCCTGGTGTTCAGTAGCTACCCTGTAAATGCCTCAATTTCAACTTGGAACTGAAAGGCTGCCTTTTTATTATATATTGAAATAAAGGAACACTTTATTGAATTCTCTCCCTTTCATTGGGGTATATCTAAAACCAGCTTGCAAAAGCCCCAGACCTCTTGCCTCCAGGCTTTGCAAGCACTCCCTGGAAAAGCCTCTCGTCTTTTAACTCCATGCAGGTAATGGAAGAGGAAGTAACAGACAGCCAGAGAGGTGTTCCTGTCTCCAGTTATAAAAGTACTAATTTCTATTTATATCTGCTTTTATAATAGTCACAAATGTGAGCGACTCCAGGCACACACACAGTACATCAGCAAGCTAAAGTGATTTATGTGTATGGAGTGTCCCTTTTAAAAAGCACATGTAAATGTGAATCTGCTATATAATTTTCATCCGTATATCCAATGGCTGGCTCTATATAACCGTTGTGTGACAGCAGTTACCATCTTGTATTCGTACCACAAATCTTTCCATTTACACAGGGTATATTCAGAAACTCTGCAGCTGCCAAGCATTGTCTGATGTCTAAAAATAAATAATAAGACCATATCAGGGCCGGCCCCTCCATAAGAACACGAAAGCCGCCTTAGGGCGCACCAGCCCGGAGGCAGAGGCGGCCCTCTAAACCGCCTTTGGGCAGACTGCTGGGTCCTCGGTCAGTGACTGAGGACCCGACACCAGGAGGGGGCCCGGCGGCTCAGTGTAACAGACCGTTTCGCTCACAAGGGGATAAAAAACGTTTAGGCGATAATCCCCTTCCAGATAGACAAGCAGCTACTGCAAACTGTACGAATCTTCCAACTCCCGAACTGCACACACTTGAATTCCCCAATCTCCCAAACTGGAAACACACGAACCCTGGAATAGCTGAACAGGAAAAGCATACAATCCGTTTACACTCCTGGCAATCAGCATACAATCCAATTTCCCCCAAAACGAGATGACACTTCGGTTTGAGGGTCAAGCAGAATCTGAGGTCCTGGCACACCCAGCCTGGTTTTTATTACAGTCTTTTCAAATACAGGACCGCCCACAGGGAGGTATAAAACAACCAATCACATCAGTTACATCCCACATATTCCCTCCCCTTATCCTGAGAGGAAACTCAATTACACATACAGTTAAAACATACTTTTTACCCAACTTTCATAACTCTAAAACCATACATCCAATTCACAATCAATCCATTCAGGGGAACAACATATCAAAAAAATGGCATGAATCAGACCAGGGGTTCAGAAGTTAGTAAAATATCTTTTGGGCCCTGGCTGGCACATGGCTTTCTGGCCCAGACCGGTTTCAGAGTCTTCTATCCTGGAGATAATTGAGGAGACAAGACTCCATTATGCACATGGTTAGCACAAAGCATTAAAATACTATAAAATACACAGTCACATTTTATACATAAAACACAGACGTCACATATCCCCAGATAGCTGGGATCTGAGCGCACAAAACTACTGAATAGCGCTCAGATCCTATTCACACAGTTCAATTGCCATGGAGCCGAAGTCTTTAACTACACGAATGGGCTCCATGGCATTGCTATCTGGGTTAACACATTCACATAAAGTCAGGTCCATAGTCCAAAGGCAAGAGGCGGGCAACCAGGCTTCTCCAGTTCACAGTGGCGAGGTTGGTTTCGCCACACTCAGTATGCCACCAGGTGCGAGGCCCCTCCTGTCTGCCCGGCCAGCCATCGCAGACACCGGTCTGCAGCTCCGCAGTGAGCAGAGCTGCAGACTGTGTCTTGTGAGAACTGGCCAATCAGAGCGTTGCTGCAGGTTACCATGGCAATGCTCTGACGGGTCTCGGAAGATGCATGTTCTGCAGCTCTGCACCAGGGAGCCCACACTGGACCACCAGGGAATAAATAAAGGTATTTATTCCCACCATCACCCTCCTCCCTCTCACATCACACCCCCCTCACACCATCACCCCCTCTCACATCACCTCCTCCCTCTCACCATACCCCCTTCTCTGACATCGCCTCCCTTTCCCTCTCACCATTACCCCCCCTCCGTCTCACCATCACTCCCCTCCCTTTCATCCCCCTCTCTCTCACCATCACCCCGGTCCCTCACACCATCACCCCCTGTCCCTCACAACATCAACCCTCTCCCCATCACCATCACCCCCTCTCCCTCCTCCCTCTCATCGTCACCCCTCCTCCCTCTGTCACCCCGCCTCTCTCTCTATTTCTGTCACCCACCCCCTCTCTCTCTCTCTCACTGTAACCTCCCCCCCCCACACACACACAGCCTCCCCAGACACACGGTTATTACCCCCCCCCCCCACACACACACACACACACACACACACACTGTCAGCCTCTTCATGCATCCACACTCACATTAACCACACCTAATCCTGTTAATCTCACCCCTCCATACTCACCTGCCCTCACTCTGCCACACTCATCCCTCCTAACATGCCACAATTGTCCTGACACACTTACCTCCTCTTGCCCTGCCCCTCCCCCACCCCCCCACCCCCATCCATTTACCCCCTTCACAATGTCACCCTCTCCCTGTCACTGGTACCAATTTACTCACCTTGTCACAGTCACCAGCTAAAGACATTCATCACCATACACACACACAGTCAGGAAACATAGCTTTGCCATAAACACAATGCACAAAGGCTACAGGCAGACCCCCATACACACAACACACTTCAAGGCAAAGAAGGTCTTCAGTTATCAGTGATCTGCCTTCAATCAATTTGGGTTTGTGAGTGAATTTCTTAGATTTACATCTCACCCCAATTTCCATACAAAGCTACCCTATGTGTTCGTTATATTTTGTATTGTAGATAACCCTTTTGGGTATTTGTTGCATTCTTTATTGAAGATTTGGAGAAGTCTTTATCTACATACAGACAGTAAATTGGAGTAATTTATCTGTTTGCTACATTACCCCCACTGAGTGTTTTTTCTGTTACTATTCTGTTCTTAGTCTACGCGCTGTATAAGGACATCCAGCGTCCATAAAATCCCCATAGGAAAGCATTGAAGCAATGCTTAAGGGAGGGGCAATCTCGCAATGAACAAAACTGTCAGATTTCTGCGGCACGTAGCTAGTACCACACAGACACGACATGGGAAAACACCACAACCCGGACGGCCTTTCATTTCATTTCTACGCCGATGGTCTAGTGACATCTGGAATCGGGTGAAAAGGGACAATTGAAGCATGATGGCCTAATGTGTCTGACCCAACAATACGCATGACCCCGATGCTGCTCTAATGCTTGTATCGATTTTGACATACTTTCCTCTAACGCTTTATTTCCCTAACCTAATGCCCGGTCCCAGTGGCAAATTTTGTAAAAAATTTTTTGCAATTCTTTATTTTTGGTCGTGCATGAGTATACAGTGCACCCCGCATTGCCACACCACCAATCACACATATACGACAAATACACAATGTAACAGTGAACATGACATCAGGTGCAATCAGAGATACCCCTACGTTACAGTTTGAGTGAACCGCATGGTATTTTATGTTAGGGTTTAGGAGCTAAACTGCACTTTCAATTGTATAAGTAAAAAAAAAAAAAAAAAAAGGAAAAGTAGTCAGCGGAGAGACAAAGCAACATAAGAGAAGAGTTACACTGACTGACTATATGAAGGGTGTAGACTGATGAGTACGGTTTAGTACATGTTGTGCCATTTTGGGAGATCCTCTATGCATAACTTGGAAGCATGTTAAGTCAGTTTAATGGTTCACGTTCCCCTAGACTGGGCATCACGTATTAAGTGTAATATACAATGAGGAAAGTAATAAGAGAAAGAAAAATACATAACTTGCGTGAATGTGAGCTGGGCTATGCAGAGATATACCTAGTGATTAGTTAACTTTGAGTACTATCACCCCCTCACCCCCCCCCCTCCCGTGGTCCCCTGTATGGTCAAAGAAAGCCAATAAGTGATAAAAATAATCAATCATATGGGAGAGTTCAACTAGGGCAGTGAAAGTTAGGAGAAATTTGGCATTTTGCCTGATTTTTAAGTCCCAGTCCTGTTTGAATCATCCAATGCTTTGCTGGGCCTGGATGTGTTCCCAGCGTCATGTATATGGCTGGTCGAAGCAGCAGGCAAGCGGCTGTCTTCCCTGCACCCGCCATGCCGGTAGGCCTCGCCGTGGTTTCGGGTGCACCTGTGTTGCATCGTCGCTTGGGTGGTGTCTGTGCGTCCGCCTCGTTATCACCTGTCACTTGGTGGCCTTTGTATGTAATTTTAGTGCCATTTAGGTATCCAAAAACTGCTGTTTTTGCCCCAAGTAGCAGGAGCTGGTGAGGCAAGCGTCCTCTTAGCTCAGCGGTCAGGCACCGCCCCGCCCCCCACTGGCAAATTTTAACACGTGTGCACCATCATCCAGTTGACATTTTTACAGCATAATACGGTTTATAAGTCACTACACCTGCTCTCTCACTGTTGCACACTGCATTTTCCACACAAGTCTACCCTTCTCTAACTACCACACCACTTACAAGTCAGTAGACCTGCACATTCCTGCTTGTTAAAATAGTCAGTACTAATGTTAACCACATCAGTTAATATAGCCTGATTACTGCACCATGTTTAACCTACCTACTGACATTTATTGCTATGCTACTGTTCCTAGCCTGTCATTTCAATATATAATTTTTTTTTTTTTAAATTGCAGTTTCTTTGAATGTCATGCTAAGAATATATTTTGCCTGTTTTTCTATGCTTATTACCGCTGTCTCAAGCCTTTTTGTTAACACATGCACAATAAAATAAAGAATTAAAAAAAAAAAACTGTCAGATTTCCACAGCTGTCTAGTGGTGGCTGTGGGGAATAACAAAAAACTCGATTGTGGAAGCTCTGTCGTTTGTCAAGTTAACATTTTACTTAAGTTTATGTGGGCCACCCCCCCCCCCCCCCCCCCCCTCTAAAAAACAAGAGTTTGACCTAGACCAGGGATAGGCAACCTTCGGCACTCCAGATGTTGTGGACTACATTCCCCATAATGCTCTAACAGACATAATGCTGGCAAAGCATCATGGGAGGTAAAGTCCAAAACATCTGCAGTGCCAAAGGTTGCTTATGCCTGACCTAGACCAACACAAACTAAAATTTATTGTATCATTCTTCACCTCAAGTTACTTACTATCTCAGTGGTAATGCTACTATCTGAAGTGTCCGTTCCGCTCACTCCCTCAGTCTCTCTGCAAACTGCGGTCTCAGCCAGGAAGGTAGCTGCACTTTCTGCTCCGCTCGCTTCTACCCAACTTCCATCCACATCTCCCCCTCCCTTCTACCCATTCCATATCTCCCCCCTAAACCTTCAATTCATCTCTCTCTACCCCCCACCCCCCACCCCCTTCTATTCCCATCTCTCCCACCCATGTCTCCCTCTTACCCCTTCCATTCATACCCATCTCTTCCTGCTCTGGCAGGCAGCTGTTTCTCTTACAGAGCCGGCACCCGAGGTGTTAGAAGCACTGACTCTGCTCTGCCAGATTGATAGATGGCCCACCTCCCTGCTGTTTCTCACCTGACATAGCAGTACAGGGAGCCAGCAGCGCGGTGTCAGACTGAGCACCGTGTAGTCACGTGACACCTGGCACTCCTACGCAAAGCAGAAGGGGTGGCGCTCCCCCCTCCCAGAGTGCCGGGTGCAGTTGCCTTATAGAGCCGCACGCTGCCTGCTGGCAGAGGAAACGCAGGCCGAGGTGGGCGCAAAAATCATTTGTCAGTCTGCATGCGGCCCGCGAGTTTGACATGCTTGTTGTACATTTTCTTGTGTTTTGATTGGCATTTATCTTAAAATTAGATGCAATGCAGTCAATCGGAATATTTTTTATAAATTTTATTAAATGTTCAAAAAATGTTTTGTGACAAAGCCACTTTAAATAAGTCAAGATCATTCAGCTACAACCATAAAAGTAACATTATTCCAGCTCCCACAAGATAGTTGTTTAATAAGGAACAAACCCCTCCAATTGTATTTTTTTTCCCCCACATACAGATATCTATACCCCATTGTTAATTACAATTACAAGCTTGTTTGAATATAAAGAAAAGTTCATACAAAAACAGTCTTGAATGATAGTCTTGAACATTTGTGAAATTTCTGAACATGGCATAACTAAATCTACACAGAAGACAGATGTTTATTTGTTTATTTTTAATATGGTCACAGTAAGACTGCATCTACACACACAATTTCCTTTTTTGAAAATACATGAAAAACACTATAAACATATAAAACACATTCCCCAAAAACAATCTCATACAAAAAATACTTTGGGTGTTTTTTTTTTGTTTTACATTATGGACCATTTCAGCTTAATGTCTGGGGGTTTCATGTAATAAGAGTGAGTCAAAACTATTTTAGAAATATACATTCATCTAAAAAAAAACAAAAAAAAAAACGTTATAAATTAGTGATAATTGTATGGCCCAAACCCAGTCTAGAAAACATCAAATGTCTCATTTCACCTTCATTAATATTACCCATCAGTTGTCCGCAGGAGCTCTCCAACTGGCTGTTGGGATTAAATAAAAAAACAAAAACACACACCTCTTTTCTCAATAGAAACCTGACCTGTAGAGGGTTAAGAAATGGCCTTAAATATTTTCCTAGCCAGAGTCCAATCTACTAGACTTGTGCACAAATAGGTTTCAGCTTTATCAAACAAATTAAATTGCTGTAAATCTATGCAGCTGAAACGGATTTGTGCACAGGTCTTAGATCTACCAGATAATACTAGTGGAGAATAATGGTACTGCAGATTGTGAGATCTACATAACCAACATACATATGAAAGGTTACCGTTTTCCAGCTTATATCTGCAAAGGCTTAGATTAAAATAATGTGCAGTACAATACATGTGGGTTTCATTGTAGGAATGAAGCAGTTGCTTGATTGCACATTCATTTAGTGGATGGTGATCCTCTTTTATCTACACAATTCTAATCATCTCTTCAGCAGATATCAAGTGACCATCAGCATCCAGCAGGTGAGGGAGCAAAGAAATACGTAGCAAGTAGTATGAAGTATACAAAGAGCAACACGGTGCCTACAGTGAGACAAAACAGAGTTATTGGATTTAAAAAGAAACATCACGTTACAGCCCGTTTACAAAGACATATGAAAACAGAGCACAAAGCTCCCACATTATGATTGCGGTCAAATTTAAAAAATATAAATTAGTTCCGGCGGACTGCAGAGGGAAGCAGTCGCAAGCACTTAGAGCTCCGAGCCCCAAACGTCGATAAAGCTGCTAAAGTTAAAACAACTACATTCACAGACCCCCAATCACCCGCAGAGACTCACCTGGAGTATGGGGAAGAAAAATAAAAAACCGGGTCCGGACAAGACAGCCTCTGAGCGGACAATCGGTGAAATGTGGAGGCAAGCACGAGGCACGCTGGAGCCTAATATGGCGGCCCTCCACGGCGGCTGTTCCGATTTCTCAGACGATCTCTCTGGAGACGCTGAGGACAACTACCTGACAGCCCCAGCCATCACACGGAAGACCAAACCTCACACAAATGACGGTGAGCTGGTAACCACGGGGGTTATGAAAGCTCTACTGGCAGAGCTTCAAAAAAATATATTGACGGATGTATCTGCCCTCAGAGGAGAACTGCAGGGCCTGACAGGCCGTATCAGCACAATAGAGACAACATCACAAGGACACCAGCAGGATATATCGTCCCTGCAACGAGCGGTACAGGACTTACAGAGGCAGACCCAGATACAGGAACGCCGCTATGCAGCCCAAGAGGATAACAGAAGAAGACAAAATCTAAAGGTCAGGGGGCTCCCAGATGAGATTCCCGAGGCCGACCTGCCGCACGTTATACGGCGTATGATAGCGGCCATATTACCGCAAGGCCAGACCAAAGCCATCACCCCTGTGGACCAATTTCGGATCCTTAAACCTCCCAGAGCGCCTCCCTCGGCTACAAGGGACACTAGAATCACTTTCCAAAATGGGAAAGAAAAAGCGACGATTCTCACGGCCCTCCGGGGTAAAACCCCCATGCAATTCGAAAACAGGGGACTAACCTTCTTTGCTGACCTGTCGGGTAGCACCCTAGCCTGGCGCAGATCGCTCCAGCCGCTCACCTCCTTGCTCCAACAGCATAATATCAGCTACCGCTGGCGGAACCCTAGAACCCTCAGTGTTCAGCAAGGAGCGGTCTCTCACCTGATTCACGACATCCAGGAAGCCCCTGACCTCCTGCGAACTCTGGACATTCCGCAGACCTCGCTCAACCAGGAAAGACTCCTCCACCCGACCACCCCAGCAGAAACTTGGGACCCGGCAAAAATCACAACGTTTATCCCAAGAGGCTCGACCCCTGAATCCTACGCTGCGGTCACCTCATAAATACACACAGCTCCCCAGAGTCCATATCACCTTTGGACGCTGACTGAAAACCACCCCAGCAGTCACCTTTGAGATATGCGGACGCCCCACAAAGCCACCCATCGTTGAAAGGGACTGTACTCAAGCCTACGCATTTTCCGCACCATGGTCCACGCGACCTGAGAATGCCCCTTGGAATATTGCTGTGGACGGGGACACAACCTGGGGATGGCGGGATTCTGCTGAACGGGACTTGGGCCATTGCTACAACGGAAGCAGTGCCCTCCGGAGGACAGGAACTGGCTGACAGCTACGCTTTGGTTTGTTCCCTCGGGGGACGCTGTCCCCCACCCACCCACTCACCAGCAATTCCTTTCAAAGTTCCCCACATGGTCCCCCAGATTATATCAGTGCCCAGCGGCACCACCTATTATTTCCTATTATTTCCTGTTATTTCCCACCTATTATTATTATTATTTCCTATTAATTCCTACCTATTATTTCGCCAGAGCCGATCGGGCACAAGGCAGCACATGTCTATAACCAACACATCTCCCGCTCCTAACCCCCACATCACTCGAGTGACTCCTGAAACCATAAGTCAAACATGAGGGGCGAGACCCACATCTTATAAAATTTTAATAGTATTATGCTACTAACCTGATTGCCTAGAAAACCCTGTAACGTTGTCATAATAAGCTGCATCTATTCGCCCTAGACGTAGATCCCCATAACTATATGCATGCACACCTTGACTCCCCCGTTAAAGTTATCACCCCGCTTGGCTTACACAGGGTCTACTGTAGGCAGGTTAAACATCCATGAGGAATACATGCCAACTACATAAACCCTGAGGCGGGCGATATCGCCTTGATTGATCATCAGAGCGAAGCCCCATTAAATATGCAATGCTCGCTATAATTGATAGTAATTACCTCTGAAAAACAATGTGAGCATGCTCTCTAGTTAAGGTTAATCCTGCCTGTCAAACGCCGCCGCAGCGTACGTAAATATCAATCAATACCATACCATAGCATGTACAATCCCACGCTAGCCGTGAATGTTCAGCGTAACCCACAGCATAAACCTTATGCCTGTATTTTCCATGATCTGCTGTCACTCTTCTCATATATCTCGCTATCACCATCTGGCATAGATCTGCTCTGCAGTACCAATCTGTATTTATCACAGTTAAGCTCGTGTTCCATATATGAGGCAAAGATAACGCACGAAGGTCTTATGTAGAGTTAGTCTAAAATTATAGAGGTGTGATCCACCCGAATACCACTGTTAGGTATGTTAATTGTTGTTAGCTATAACTTTGCTGTACTGTCTATTGAGCTCTATACATACTGAAATTAGACTTGTCTCTCGGACTACAGTTGTAGGACCTCTCTGAAAGCCTCTCCAAAGGGTTTTAATTGTTGGTTAACTAAACTGTTTATTCACTACTTTGTCACTCCTCTGAATAATCTTTCCTGACATACACCTTCTACTAACCTATTTAACAAAATGGGACACCAAACTATTGTACTACCGTTATCCATTTAAAAAATGTGCCTGTCTAAATTTCTGATTTGTGCCACAACCTGTAATGCATCTGTTTACCGTTTTACCCTGATGCCGCTGTCGTGGCGCATTGAGGTTACCTGTTATTCTTGCGCACAACAAAAATAAAGAATTTACAAAAAAAAAATATATAAATTAAACAACGTGTTTTCCACTTTGGCTTGTAAAGTGGGTCCCAGTTGCTGGAACTACACAGTCCATCAAGGAAGTAACATACGATTTTAGGCCTTATCTATGGTTACCATTGAAATTCTATTTAGTATATGATATGGGGTTTCATAAAGATAGTGGATGGTGAGAGACCAAATTTTATTTATTACTAAAATGCATGCCAGAAGTGCATGGAGCATCTGTGATCGGGCAGACGTGGAGTATGCACACGGCAGTGGAACATACCCAGGCAACGTTTGAGTTCCACTGGCTTCCGATCACACAACTGCACAAGCGCAATCAGAATTCTCTTTTGTGGCGCCAAATTTGATTTGCCTATTCAAGAAATGTTCACTTTCCATGGTGGTTGACTATTCTGGAAAGTCCTCTAGATGGAGCAAATACAAAAATTCCCAATTCCTAACAGTGCCACCAAATATACCTAGACAGTTTCTCCTACCTTGAAAATAGTCACATTTCCCATCCATGAAGATGTAATTCATCAAAATCACACTGAACATGCTCGCCCACAGATGAAGGTCACTGAATATCAAAGTGAATCCTGTTGGCTACAAGAAAAAAAAAATGAAGGTGCAAAGCCAAAATAAATATAATGCCCATTAAAAGACTTGCTGATGTGGACAGAAAACTGTTAGACTCCACAAACTAGGAAATGTGAACGTCTTGCTTATGAGCAGTTCAGCCATGAGCAGATTCTTATTCATCAATTGGTGTGAGCAGCCTACCATAGGTTCACACTCATTTATGCATATACGTAGAGGATTTTAAATTCAAGTTTTTGAAAATATTGGTTTCCTAAATCAAAGTTTATGGAAGGCCCTGGATATCACATTGATATTTTATTTTACTGTAATAAACATACATACTTACATAAAACACAGAAAACAGAACCAAGATGGGGATTTGCAGCATGCACACTTGGACCGCAATGCAGCTCCCAATTTCTATACTGAGAAAATAAAATCCAAAAAGGTTCAATATGAGAAAAATGAAAGTAAATAAATAATTTAACAATGCTCTACTAAAACCGTTACTGGCAAAGGAAGACAGAAAGCATTGTGTGAATGTCAGTATTACAATTTGCCAGATGATATAATATCCATTTAGTTTAAGTTTTATGAGAACCCACTGCAGTCTGCATCCAAATACATGATTTTCACAAAGACACACAAGATTTCTGCTCTATGTGCACCTGAAGATGAATTACTTTCCAGAATAAAGGCTTCATGCTGTCCTGGATGTGTTACCTTCAGGGGACTCTGCATATTTTGTTCTATGTGCAGGGAGTTGCACTTACTTGAAGTTCACCCTCATGGATGTGGACGTCTATTTTTGTCCTCAACTTCTTGCATTTTATCTGCCAGGAGCCAGCATCACGGTTGTACTCTTGTGCAGAGTACAGCACAGATGTCTTTGGATAGATAATCCCGTGAGACCGCAGGATCTTTCATAGAACTATGCATGCAATGCACAAGAATATGCCTGTTACCCGCAGGGGTTGCTAGTCATTGCGGAAGTTCTGTTTTATCATACTTGAGTTTTTGAGCAGCACCAGAGATGCAATTCTCATGACTGGTCTTCCCTTTTGACCTGCCCACCTGTGTCCTGCTTTATGGGATACTAATAATTGGTCTTGTATAACCCACTCTGGCTGCATGGAGCTCCACCATTAATTAACCAGGACATTCAACACTGGCACAGTGTCTTTAACCCCTTAAGGACCAAACTTCTGGAATAAAAGGGAATCATTACATGTCACACATGTCATGTGTCCTTAAGGGGTTAAAAAACACAAAATAGTGATAACCGAGTAAAACTTAATTCTTAGGCTTTACACTTTCAAATAGGCAACCTACCTTATAAATTGTGACTGAATAAGCTTATTTTAATCCTCAGGATAGACATAACACAAAAAAATAATAAAAACGCCTGAACAAAACAAAAAACAAACAACAAAAAAAAACACCTAAACAAAACAAACAAGTTGTGCTAACCTTTACATAATGAGCAGTAGAAGCCATCAATGACTGTCCAGCTGTTGTAACGCAGGATTTTGTCACATGTCCTCTTGCTGCGGTGCTCTTTACTCAAGATTGTTCCCTTTACCCCATTTAAACCCTTAATATATTAAGTGATATAGAAACTGATATGAATATTCAAGGCATACATTTATTCACTGCAGTTCTGCTTACCTTAAGCTCAGGTTGTTAAGCAGAGCAAACTGGATCCCATTGATAATTTCTGGAAGCTCAGGGATCATTGCCAGCACAGTAACACCAATAAAATACTGGAGAAACAAAAGCCACAAAACAAACCTTCTAAAAACAACTCAATGATTCAATGGTGAATCATGCTGATCTACAAAAATATTTTATTGCATAATGAAAATAGTACCTAGACTACTGTATATTGTGATTTTTGTTTCCTTACAAGATGCTTTAGAAACTCTTGGTTAATTTCTCTACACAACATACAATTAACAGAAGATATTTCTTCACAAAAGGCAATTAAGATTTTTTTTGAAAATGTCATCAAATATTAATGTTTTAAGAATTGGAGCCTTATAGTCAACACTACCACTCACTTGAGACACCGAAGTTTCTGTCAAAATTGGAGTTATATGTTCAGTAGCCAAATCTGCACATGCAGACATAAGCAATGTGGAGCCTATGAGTATGACCATCGCTCGCCAGCGAGACCAGTGGACTACAGCACTATGGTGGTGTCCGGGCACTAAGGGGGAGGAAAATTAAAACATGGCATGGTGCAAGTTACAGAGTTTAGTTTGATCAATTGAGTCTACAATTAGTCTTACACGGATTATGTGGACTCTGGTTTGAAGATAAAACACAAGATAAAATTCATTCAATACCCATAAATAGTCACTTTCAATGTCTCATGCACGCAAGAGGGGAAAAACGAATCTGAAAGATTGCATGTGGACAACCATTTACATTGGAGAAAATTATCAATTTTAGAGGCCAGACTCAGTTTTTTTTTTTTTTTTTTTTTTATGAAATCTACTTTGAACTTACCATGACAGTCACTTATATGAATATCATATATATGTGAGTGCGTCTTCAGAGTAAAGATGAGCCCTATAATATACGCAGCAAGCAAAAGAATGGACACGGTGTACACTAAAGGCCTATAAAGAGAGGAAACAGTTTAAGAGATTTTGTTCAGATGGTAAGATTTGATGAACCCAGTATTGAGATATCATAATAAGGTGGCAGAGGAATTCACATTTGTAATAAAATGCAATTACATACACACATGTGAATTAACTTTAGAGGTAGTTATTGTATATTATTTAGTGACACTTTAGTGCAGCTGCTATAGGGATATTTGATAAGCATATTGCACTTTGGTTTGGCATAAGTATTATATATTCCCTACAATATTTCATTATATTTTTCCAGGTGTTTATGAATATCTAGTATTTCTTTCCAGCGAAGGTATTTTATAAAGAGAGAGACATGCGTCAACAATATACTCACTGAACTTCACTGTAAAAAGCAGTGTTGTTGCTCCCCATCTAAAAAAAAAAAAAAAATACATTAAAAAAAGCGCAAACAAACGGATAAACTTACAGCGGATGCAATCGCAATGCACAGCTTAAACAGACATTCCTTCAAAGATAGTGGGTAAACTGGCTCAATCATCACAGTTTATACGTGGTACTCACCATTTGAGATTGACAGTTTTGGCAGATGTAGCTCTCTGAGGAATTCAGACCAACAGTTATGCATTCCCCACAAATCATTTTTCCATAGGCTTTGGAAAATAGGGTAGGAGCAAAAACACCTGAAAGCATGGGTAGACCAGTAAATGATGATGACAATATATAGTTTGAGAAAGGAAAAAAAGAAATGGAGATAAACTACTTTGTGTTTATGGCTCTTGATCTGGTCACCATTACTTTAAAAACTTGTTCTAAGCACCACAACCACTACAGCTGCAGTTTAGTGGCTATTGTGCCAGTTTTGCATGCAGATGGCATTCAGCGACTGGCTTCTTCTTAATAAACATGGTTTAATATTTCATTGTACAAAGTTGATCAAATGCTTCATTGTTAAATACATTTGAATTCATAGTTATAGAAAATGCACAACATGTTTATTCTGTTATGTTATAAAAAAAAAAAAAAATAAACAGATGGGACACAAATCTATTTTTGTTAGTAACAAATTCATAACAAAAGTAACCACAAAAAATAGGCTGTAAACTCACAGGCTGACTACTTTAACCCCTTAAAGACCAAACTTCTGGAATAAAAGGGAATCATGACATGTCACACATGTCGTGTCCTTAAGGGGTTAATTTGAAGGCGCACCTTCAAAGGAAAATATGTGGTCCAATCTGATGACCAGGTCATGCCCATTTACGACAGTGTGACAATAACTACTACTTATCAAGTGTAACAGTCTGCTATATTGCTACTAAATAATTTAAAACTTCCAGCCTCCTTGTACATCCTAACACCATATTTGTATACTTACCTCCAACAGATATGAATAGCAGAGCAGATCCTACACCTGCTGACCTGCTGTTAAATCTCTGTTCCTGGTGCTTGATGCCACCTATCACCATGCACAAACCCTAGAATACAGATAGAAAGCTGAAGTCAAATGCTGTTGGAAGTACTGAGAGAAGGTCGGAATTCTCTTCACGTTTTCAAGTGATGAATACTCTAAAGCTCTCAAATGTGACCACCACATATATATATATTACAAAGAATACCGGATTTAATTAATAGTGTGTTGGTAGAATTGGCAATGGATGTGCAATATTTAGGGGTCTTATGCAACACAGATAAACATACTTTAAGATGCCGTTTAATGGGATATCACAAACTGTTGCATTGGGAAGCCAATTTTAGATTAAGGTAGCATTGGGAGGGGGGGGGGGGGGAGGGGCTATATTTAGGAGTACCTGCATTCAAGGAACTCTGGGCCATAACTCCCATCATTCTTAGCCAGGCAAAGTACAACCCTAAGCACCCTTCAACTATAGTTTTAGCATGTGCACTCTTTCCAACTGCAGCATTATTAAAACATTAATTGAACTTTTAGTCTCCAATTTTAAAAATGAGTTGTCTGTTATCCCCCCTATCTGCAATAGTTGAGAGAACATTAATGCAGAATACATTTTATGATAACTTATTATTTATAAATTGTATCAACATCAAGACTCACTGGAACGAAGAGGACACACCCCAGCAATGTGCCGGTAAGGGCTGACTTTACCACTTCCTCTAGGCACTTGGTCCCTTCTCGAGCTCCTTTAATCAATGCAGTAATGTAGAAGGTCAACTCAATCATGGAACCGAACGTAGCATTGACCACTGCACCCACAGCAAAGTTACTCTGGGCCGAGACACTGACACACAGAAAAAGTTTAAACATTTCATATCAAGTTTAAATACTTGAAAGTAAATTATTAAATAAAAACTTATAATAATGCGTATTGGAACAGCTCAGAATGTGCATTTCTACTTTGCTTGGTACCGGTTAAACTGCAAGGACCAAAGTTCATAAGCAAGTCTTTCTAACCCAGTCTTATACCCACCTCCTACTCTTTAGACCAGCATATAATAAATACTACCCATATTGTCTTTTTCACAGTTTTGTTTTTGAGATTAATCATCCCAAAGAAGGGTTTCTGCACCATTCAGTAGCTAACCAGAAGTTTATAATATTTTTTGATTGACATTGTATACTAGTCTTTAAGAACATTGAACGGGGCACTTAAAGATGTTTAAGCAGATTTTATAGGCAAACTATACAACATTTCTCAAGCCAATTCAATAATGTACCATGTACAAAAATGAATGCATGTTTGTTCAGGCCTTTATCCAGGGTCTTATTTTTGTGTATGCACATTCATGGTGTACGACGTGGCCATAAATAGTTTGCACTCAATGCAAGACTTGACGCACTAGCATACAATTCAAAAAGTGCATAAATCTATTTACCGTACCGTGTAGTATAAAAATAATTAAATTGTCACATTATGAAATCACACAAAGTGAAATACATAAATTACATACAAAAATATATCAAACGTGTGCATATAATATATCTGTATACAGAATTTATGTGGTTCACTTTGTGTGATATAATAATGTATCTTTTGCACACAGTACAGTAAATAGATTGACTATTTACATGAGTTAATTCTGTGTTTGTGTTAGCTGGATAAAGGTTCCTGTGGAAACTGCAACACCATCTATACGTGCCTTGTAAAACTTTCTTCATGATTATGGATACGTTTGGAACGGTCCACCTTAGTCTGGACTGGAAGCACTACTGGTGGAATTCTTAGCGAGTGTCACTCCAATTTATGCACCTTTTGAATTGTATGCTACTATGTCAAGGCAGAGTCTTGCATAGAGTGCAAACTAAAGTGGAGTGACAGTCACTAAAAATTGGAGAAGGAAAGGGAAATTGTTACCATCAGACTGGCTAATCCCCTTTAACCCCTTAAGGACCAAACGTCTGGAATAAAAGGGAATCATGACATGTCACACATGTCATGTGTCCTTAAGGGGTTAAAGGATTAGTTGCACCCCGAAACAGTTTTAATACTAATGTTTAAGACTTCTGGGCCGAAACTGAAAATTCAGGATGCCCTTGGCTGAAAACAACTTTTTTCCCCAAATGATTTGTGTAGGTTATGTAGTGTGTGTATGGAATATAGTGAGGTGTGGGAAAGGGATCTAGTTTGTATGTTATGTAGAGTGTGTAAGGCACACAGTGTGGGGTGTGATAGGGATGTAGTATGAATGGGACCGAGGGAGGGGGTGACCGAGTGAGGGGGGTGACTGGTGACAGAGACTGAGGGAGGGGGTGACAGAGTCAGGGTGTTAGAAATACTTGTTTTCATTCCTTGGTCCACTGTCCTAGCTCTCTGGTGGTCCGTCTCCAGAAGTGAGAGCGTTGCCGTGGTAACCCATGGCAACACTCTGATTGGCCAGAGATTGCGAGATACAGCACAGTCTGCAACTCCCACCCGGCGGAGCTGCAGACTGTACTGGCTCTCTCCCCCCGGGCAGATGGGAGGGGCCTCGCACCCGGCGGCACACGGGGAAAGCTGCCGGTCCCCTCCCAATGTCGGGTACTCTGTCATGGACCGAGGACCTGTAAAGTCACTCTTCGTTAAGGCAGCAGGAGGGCTGAAAAGAAACGAAATACCTGCCCGGGCGATAGAAATTGCGCACCCCTGGTAATTTGACAGATTTCGGCCGAAAATTTCAGCAGCCGAAATTTCGGTGCATCCCTAATTGTTAGTGTGTGTGATAGGTGATTCATTTTGCTTCTGCCCATACATGCAAAAACAAAAAACAAAAAAAAAAAAAAAAAAAAAAAACCACCACAACAACTTATAGGTAGGTAACTATTTACAACATTAATATAACATATTTTACTATGTTCCGCCATCATTGTTGCTATCAGACTATTAGCATTTCAACAGTTGAAGCTTACCTTGCAATTGCCATCCCAATGTAGTATGACAAAGGCATTATAGAGAGCAGAGAGAGAGTGAATTTCACTGCAGAGCTGGTGTAATTGTTATGGCTATCAGCATATCCCAGCGACAAAGACACAACGACCAACAAGATTAGATCTTGGATGCAGAATGTTAAGGATGAACACTCTTCACTTACACAGTAATATCATAAATGATGAATTTTAAACATCATCTAAGCACAATGATTGATGTGAGCAGCGATCATTTTTTTCTTGTTAGAAAATGAAAATGGGAGTCCGATCACAGGATAAATTTTATACAATTTAACAGAACAGGCAAAACAGGATACTGACAGCAAATACGTTGAGTCCATCCACAGAGTACTTGTAGTAATAAATATTCACACTGTGATAGCAGCATAGAACAACTTCGTACTCACTGTAATCGTCTACCTAATGTGAAAAATAAAAATCCAAGCAAAACTCAAATAAACGTGAACATACTTTGTGTTTTGCGTTATTCTTCCACTATCAATGAGCAATAAAGACATGATAAATTATTAGGGCCTTACAATTCTTGGACTGCGAATGTGCACATGTTCAGGAGGCATCATTAACACTTTAGTTAGTGTCCTTGCATTCATCTTTGAGATGGGAATGAAGAATATCAGAATCCAGGAGATAAAACACGCCAGCCCATGAGTCACTGCAAGCACAGGAAACCCCAGCATAAGCCAAATGTAGGTACTGACTCGCCACTGAAAAAGAAAAATGGTGAGTGTAACGAGCAGGATACTGGACAACTAATTTATTTTTAACTAAAAACAAAAATAGAGCTGGAAGAGTAAATCATAAAGTTTTTAGTAGCTCTCCATATCAAGCATTGCGGGTATCAACAGACAATATACGAAAGAGTTTGCATATCAGATGTTCTCTTCACAAGCAAGGATGTCCTTCCTATTGTACAAATTTTAGATTTATTCTACCCATTGTGCAGTTTATCATTAAAGGATCACTATAGGGTCAGGAACACAAACCTGTATCCCTGACCCTATAGTGTTAACACCACCATTTGGGTGGCTTGCCCCACCATCCCCTTAGCCCCATTAGAAGGGGTTAAAACATACCGTATGTCCAGTGCTGCGCACAGGCCCCTCCCGCAATCTGACTCCTTGGTGACATTAGAATTTATGATTTTTAACCAATCCAATGCTTTCCCATAGAGAAATGCATTGGAGTGGTTGAAATCGACAAGGAGGCAGGATGGCCATAGAGATGCATTAAATCAATGAATCTATGAGGAAAATTCAGAGTCTCCATGCAGAGCGTGGACATGCTGAGTGGCAGTGCTGCACAGTGTGAGGAGTGGCCACAGGAGGTTTCCCTAGGCTGTAATGTAAACACTGCATTCTCTCTAAAAAGGAACGGTTTGCATGAAAATGCCTGAAGGTAATTCTATTCACCAGAACAACTACATGAAAGGGACACTATAGACACTATAGGCACCCAGATCACTTCAGCTCATTGTATTTTTTTAAAAGACTTCATTTTCTTTTTCTGAACTATGTAATAATTTTTTTCTTTTTGTACAGTTAATCGGAGAGAGGAAGTGTTAGCGGATCCAGGGATTGATGTTGAATATGTGTTTTGATGTATGCGGAGTGTAGAAAGAAAAAGTATTTATTATTAGGCCTTTATCACTTCCCACTGGGTTGCATCTTGTTGATGGATTTGATTGAACTTTGGGAATAGGCGACTGGTTGGGAGGACTGGTGAGGAGAATAATAATGTGTGAATTTTTTTTAGGGTATGTGCCATTTTAATCTTTCTTCTCATTCAAAACCCATTCATAAATACCTAAATGACATAAGGAAGGTGGTGACAGACCTAAAACAAGACAATGAATTTGATGGGTTTGACTGGACTGGTTTCAGAAGCTGGTTAGGTTCCCTCAGAAGGAAGGTAATGAATAGGCGATGTAGTAGCTATCTTTTGCGTGCTCGTGCTGCATGTCTATCTCTGTATTTAAGGGTTTGTATACTGCTATTAGAAGAAAGGTTAAATCCTCAGCCTTGGATTCTGATGGACAATATCTATCCTTATCCGCATAAGATGGCAGCTGCTCTGTGAAGGAGGAGCAGGGCTTGCACGGTCACCGCTCCCACTCAGGTTTCCAAATTGTTTTGTTTTTCCTGACCACAGATTACTCGGCAAGCCAGGTAATTTTATTAAAGGACACGGAGGCTCTTATTAGGCTTATCTCTTTCTTTTATTCCTCAGCAGCAAAGAAAAAAGCTAAGGTGTTTATTTGAAGGAAAAAAGAAACATGCATAACTACCCTCACAGGATTAACATTACATCATCTCTCTTAACCAAAAGGAACAGTCCTAGTCTTATATCCTTCCATGTAACCTCCTCCTTTTCCTCTTTCTTTACTGCTGCCTCAGCTAAGTACACCTTTATTTTTCCATTACAATATCTTGTGATTTGGAATGTATTTGCAAAGTGATTTGACGGTTATTGCCGTTTTTCGTTATATATAACGCCTTGTCGTTTTGGCTTACCTCCCTGTGGGTCTTCCCTCCGTCCTCCGTCAGGGAGCCTCTTCCCCGCGTTCCCGCCGGCACCCCCCCCCCCCGCGGGTGTGCCGGCCCCGCAGGTTCCACCGGGTAGTTTATTACCCTCTTTGTCCTCTCGCCGCAGGGAAGCCTCTGGGAAGAGCCCGGTCTCTCTTCAGGGGATTTTCCCGCCGCTGCACTCTGCGGTCGCGGACCCACAGGACGGCAGCCATTTAAAGGGGCGGCATAATAAAATTTTGCCGCTCTTTTTTCTACCTCAGCTTGCACAGCCCTTTAGAAGGTGCAAGCTGATTGGCTTGAGGGGAACACTCGGTAAGCTGACAGTGCAAGTTCTTTGTCTCCGTTTTTTCTGTTGCCTTGTCTACGGCCCCTGTTAACCTTTTCTCTACTGCTACTGCAGAAGGTTAACTATTCTTAGATACTGTGTCACGCACCCTTTAGCTTCTCTAAAATGCAGAACACCAGTGAATATTCTGCCCCTGGCCCCAGTGATAAGGGGGACGCCAAAACCCACCTCAGGACCACAGGGTCTGAGCCCTTAACCCTGCAAGGGGACGCGGTGAACCCCCTGGAGCACCTGGACTCAGAGGAGTTCCACTCGCTCCTAGATGCCACTATGTCAAAATCGGTCACCCAGGCTATTTATAACGCAATGGGGGTTATGTCTGACAACATATCCCACTCCATTTCGAACGCCATTAAGGCATCTAACCCCAATATAACCCACGCCAGGGCCGCAGATGAGCCCCCTGTACGCAGAGAGGGCCGTAAAGCCGTGTGCAAAACCCAACGTGGGAAAACATGCCTCCAAAAATGAAATGACGGACAGGGTACGTCCTGTCACACCTGAGGTCGTGGTGCCCCCACGAAAACGAGCCACCCGCCAGGCAAAAGCGGCGCGGACATGGAAATGGGCAAAAGCCCAAACAGAATCTTCCGACTCTGGTTCGGATGTTGAGGAGGTTACGAGCGAGTCCGACGTAGTCGACTCAGCCGAATGGGAGGGTTCCTCGCCGAGCCATAGTCCAGCACGCAAGGCACACAAACCTGGGTATGACACCGCGGATACATCCGCCATACTAGACCCCCAGGGCGAACCATTGTTCGACCCTGATACGCTGCAAAACCCTAGGTCGGCCGACTGGTACCCGACAGATCATGTGGCGCGGTATATAGCGGCCAGGATTCGTAAGCCCCTGGATAAAGCCACCAGGCAGAAACTGCAAGCAGAATGCCCTCGCCCAACTGTGCCCGACATGGCCTGCACCACGCCAGACATAGATCCCCAAATTGCGCAATTTCTAGGAAAGTCTGGCAGGAAAACAAAAAAGGGTCTTGACTACTCCCTGCGCCACTGTCAGGATAAAGTGCTGGACACACTAGGCCCTAGTACCAAGATTTTTGAACTGGTCGAGGCGGCCTTAAATGACGGAACGCCCCTTGACCTATTAGCCATTAGAGGCTGGGCCCAGAGATCTATATGCCTCATCGGCAACGCAAATGCTGCGCTAGCCACCGAAAGGCGCAAGACCATTTTGATGAAAATCGAGCCCAAGCTCGTTAACATGGCCCTCACCGAGCCAGGACCACAAGCCAAGGGTCTCCTGTTCGGTGACAGTTTTTTTTAAAGAACTGGGACTTTACGTAAGCACTTTTACGGCCTTAGACAAGGCACAGACGAACATCAAAAGAGTGTTCTCCCCCAGAGTTTTTGGTGGGGCCAGCAGACAACGGGGCCGTCTGCCCGGCCGTTCATCCCGCGGTGTCTACCGGGGATACAGAGGCCCCGCCACGTCTAGATTCCAGCCTCCAGAGGCGAGAGTTCCCTCACCTTTCTTTCCGACCAGAGCCAGACCATGGCAACCGCGAGGACCAGAGGCAACATACAGCAGACGACCTTATGGTGAGTGCACTGCTTCCCCCCCCCCCCGGGTACACCGACTGTGGGGGGCAGACTGGTACACTTTATAGAGACCTGGCAACAACTGACAGCAGACACATGGGTCCTCAATACTGTGATGGGGTATCACAGAGTTTGTACAAACCCCTGTTCAGACAACCAAGCCTCATCGAATAGTGTTCTCAGCACGGGACAAGGCATTAGTGAGCAAAGAGATTCTCACTCTAAAAGGAAAAGGCGCCATATAGCAGGTCCCGTCAACCCCCCTTGGGTTCATGAGCAATCTATTCCTGGTACCCAAGAAGGGCGGCGGAGTCCGCCCAGTCATCAACTTGCGGCCACTAAACGCATTCGTACGATACCACCATTTCAAAATGGAAGGTATCCACTGCCTACGAGACCTGCTCAGGTTAGGGGACTGGATGGTCAAATTAGACCTACAAGATGCCTACCTCACGATCCCCATGGCGGAAGAGTGTCACCACCTGCTCCAATTCCAATGGGAAGGGGCGACATGGAGATTCCGATGCCTTCCCTTCGGACTCTCATCAGCTCCTTGGTGTTTCACAAAATTGCTGAAACCGGTGGTCGCCTTGCTACGCAGCAGAGGCATACGAATGATCATTTATCTAGACGATATGCTGATCATGGCTCAAGATGTTTGCCAACTTCGACAACACCTATCGGGGGCACTGACGTTGTTACAGAACTTAGGATTTCTCATCAACTGGGAAAAATCGATACTGACCCCATCCCAAGGCATAGAATTCCTGGGTTTCCATATAGACGCAACTACCGGTAAACTCAGCCTACCAACAGAGAAAGTCAAAAGCATCAAAAAGGAGATCCGCAGAACACTCACAAGACCAGTGTTAACACTACGACAATTAGCCAGAATAATCGGACTCCTCTCCGCCTCCATCCAGGCTATCTTTCCCGGGCCACTCCACTACAGGGCCTTGCAAAGACTAAAAGCCACACAACTATGCTCAGGGCACTCATACTCAGATTCTGTGCCACTCGACTATGCAGCCAAACTCACGTGGTGGTTACAACATATGGAGGCATGGAACGGCAGGGCAATCTTCGGGAATGCCCCAGACTTCATCATCGAATCCGATGCGAGCACTCACGGTTGGGGAGCGCGATGCGGGCCTACCTCCACCGGAGGAATTTGGTCCTACTCAGAGAAACTCCTACACATCAATGGCTTAGAACTGATGGCGGGATCATTCGCCCTGAAGAGCCTCCTCGGGGGCGCAACCAATTGCTCCATTGTCCTGCGGATGGACAACATTTCAGCGGTCCGCTACATCAACCACCTCGGTGGCACGAAATCCAAGACTTTGACAGACTTGGCCAAAGAGTTCTGGGAACACTGCCTGGATCGCAATATTTCGGTCCAAGCGGAGTACATCCCAGGCATGTCCAACGTAGTGCCAGACTGGCACTCCAGACACATGCACGACGCCAGCGACTGGCGCCTGGACCGCAACGTGTTCCTACAGCTACAGACGATCTGGGGCCCGATGCAAGTAGACCTATTTGCATCTCGGTTGAACTCCCAACTACCAACATTCTTCAGCTGGAGGCCAGATCCAGATGCACTGGCAGCGGACACTTTTCTACAACGATGGCCAAACAACCGATTGTATGCCTTTCCTCCATTCTCCCTCATAGCTCGAACACTGGTACACCTCGGACGTACCCAAGCGTCACTGGTCCTCGTAACACCATTCTGGACAGCTCAACCGTGGTTCCCAACACTCATGGAGATGTCCATAGACCTCCCGAGATTGCTCCCAGATGCCTTGTTCCTTTTATCGGACCCAGAGGGCAACCCACACCCCCTGATGGCCCAGGGACAGTTCAAACTTTTAGCATGGCTCCTCTCAGGGGACCCTGGATCGTACCAGACGTTCCACAGGAAACTATCGAATTACTGGCGGGAGCTTGGGCACCAGGAACTAGACGCTCCTATCTCTACGCCTGGAATGGATGGAGTAGTTGGTGCATGGAACAACAGGTGGATCCCGTACGTGCTCCTGTAAATTACCTGTTACGCTTCCTTACTAACCTGTACAATCAAGGTTTAGCCTACAGAACGATTAATGTCTACAGGTCGGCGATTTCGGCAGGACATCAGGGAGTGGATGGAATACCTATGGGCCAACAGCTACTAGTATGCTGCCTTCTACGGGGAATTTGATTTGCTCGTCCACCACAACCCCGATACACGTCATTGTGGGACGTCAACGCAGTCCTGAAACTGTTAGAAACTTGGCCACACAACGAAACACTCACGCTTAAACAATTGTCAGCGAAACTGACCATGCTCCTTTGCCTGATCTCGTGCAAGAGGGTGTCCGATGTTAGAGCACTGGACGTTGATGCACGATCCTTTACTCCTACAGGTGTCTCATTCAACATCTCCAGGCGTACGAAGTCGTCAACCACATCAGTTTCATACCCTTCGTTCCCACATAACAGGAAGCTATGTCCAGTGGACTGTTTACGGGAATATGAGAAACGAACTTTGGGATTCAGGAATCCTTCAAACCCGGAATTGTTTTTGGCCATCAGACAGCCCCACCAACCGGTATCCACGGTGACGCTCGCCCGATGGGTGAAATGGATAATGGCTTTAGCACACATAGATATCACTGTCTATGGCGCACACTCTACCAGAGGAGCCATGGCGTCAAAGATTTTCACTTTAGGTGGTAGATTAGAAGACCTCTTGAGAACAGCGGATTGGTCTCGGGAATCGACATTTAAGGACTACTTTCGACCTATGGAACATGTATCAAGTGTAGTCATCTCACAGCTTTGAACTAGCCTAATAAGAGCCTCCGTGTCCTTTAATAAAATTACCAGATTTTACTGATTACATGACGTAAAGTCATGATTTTATAAAGGACACGGAGGCGAGTATTAGCCCACCCGGATCAGGTACATACAATGTTGTATCCCAACCCAGGTACGTAATAGGTACTCTAATAGAACTAATTGCATATGTATATAGTTGCCTTGAGAAGTTATTGAACTAGTAAAGTTTACAGGTTTACATATACTGATTACATAAATAACTCAAACAATTTTGGCTAGAGAAGATTGGAAATGAAAATAGTTGGCAAGGACAAGTTTTACCATTGTTTTTCTTTGTCCTTTCAGCATGACAACCTACAAACACCCATTGTTGATGGCGATTGTTCTCACAGTTAAGAGGATCAGTTCAGAAGATCCACAGTTTTTTTCTCATGAGCGGATTCAACATCGGGATCCAGTTATCAACCAGCCTGTGTTCAGTTTATAAGGAGTTATGATGAAAAACGTTAACTTCGGCACCATCACGAAAGAGGAAAAGGAGGAGGTTACATGGAAGGATATAAGACTAGGACTGTTCCTATTGGTCAAGAGATATGATGTAATGTTAACCCTGTGAGGGTAGTTATGCATGTTTCTTTTTTCCTTCAAATAAACACCTTAGCTTTTTTCTTTGCTGCTGAGGAATAAAAGAAAGAGATAAGCCTAATAAGAGCCTCCGTGTCCTTTATAAAATCATGACTTTACGTCATGTAATTAGTAAAATCTGGTCATTTTGGAGGTATGGCAACATACCCAGGTATTTTTCAGTCCTCACGCTGTTCGTGTTGTGAACAAAGGAGGGAATTGATAGGATGGGATTTGTATGCTCTCTGATTTTAACATGTTGGTAAATAAGCCCCTAGACTAACAAGCTAAGTTCTGTTTAATGTATAGAGGGTATTGGTTGTTTACAATTTAGACTGAATACCTTATTTCCTATATCCTAGCCCCCTTACTTCAGTTTGCCTAGTAACAGTGGTAAAGTCCCAATTAAACACCCCCTTACTGCTGACCTGCCTAGTATCAGGAAAGTCCAAACTCCTCACCCACCTCTTACTACACACTCTATACGTTAAAACAAGGTGTAACTATCTGATTGAATAAAGAAAAAAAGCATGCCCCGTTAAAGAACACATTATAACCTGTGGTATTCAATTAAATATTTGTAAAAGTAACTATGAACAACTTGTGTGTGTCAGTTCATGGTGCTGGAAAGAGATTGCAAGACAAAGAAGAGATTGCTAAATTACATAGGTCCATTGCAAATTAGTGATCAATTTAAAGAGGTCTCATTTTATTTTTACATCTAGACATTGTTTTAATAGCGTGAACAGACCCCATCAGACCATTGGTGAATTAAACATCCCCTTTAAGTGCTACACTAGCTCTGAACTACCCAAATTCCTTTGAACTACCTATTCAGTCTCATACACTGGATTAGTCATTTACTCATAATTGAGAGCAGAACCAACACAACACCTCCACAGAGTGGATGTGTGGAAGTAATTGTATGTTAAAAGAATTACTTCATGCAAATAAAGTACAAATAAGCACTGCTACATATACACGTAGTGAAATTGATAAATTCACACATTTTATATCCAAAAAAAAAATAAAATAACTCTGCGGTCAGAGGTGTAACTCCACGGTCAGAGGTGTAACTCCACCTCCAGTCGCATCATTGGGGCATCATCAGCCAGCCTGGGGCAAGAGCTCTGGGTGGCTTATGTGAATCCTGTGCAAATTCGGATGACCATGCAGGAGAACCTGGCCTTGGAACACAGGTTTATTTTTTATTTTTTTTAACCCATTTGAGTGGGAGAGAGGGCAGACCACCACAGCAAGAGGGTTACTCTAACCAAAGCCAGTGTTTTATGAAAGCATTTGTTATTTGCAGTTACCCTTCAAAGAAACACATACAGATCTATTTGTTTGGAACACAGGTGATGTGCGTCAGATATTTTATAGTGCAGAGGTGAAACCGTAAACAAGGTCAGGTAATTTTTCCCCCATAGGTTTCTCTTTCCTTATCCCTTCTGTATCTTAATTATACTCCCCTCCTTGTAACTTGCCTTTGTTTTTATCTTTTCCTTAATTTTGCAGAGATCTGAATAGCTGGGCTCAGTCATTTCTCCTCAGCCCACAATGTCTGTAATTTGCCCTTCTATGGGATGCTTATGATAGATTGATTGTGGGTAAATCTGATTTGTAACTGAAATAGAAACCTGCTTAAGCAATCAATTTTACCAATATAGAGCGCTCACAAAAAATAAATGGAGCTTATTTATGGTGACAAAGGCACTTTAAGACCCATTGTAAGTTGATAACATTTTTCTAACACAATGGACTAGGCAGGAAAACGAAATTCTTACAGAATTTTGCCAAGTACAGAAAACATCCCAGTTGATGACGGAGGAGTTTACAGCCAAGGAGCCAAGGAATGCCTTCGCTAAATATTCACAAAAACTGCAAGCAAGATTGCTTACCCAGTGGTTGACCTCAAAAAACTGGATATCAGAATGCATGTTCACACATTTTTCAGTAAGGTGAGTTTTCTCATTTTCATCCACCTCTGGGATGGCTTCACATTTTGAGAATCTCACACAGCACTTTCTGGAATGTAGGCTACCACTCTGGGGGGAAAAAAAATCAAAGATATTGAAGATGAAAAAAATCCACTCAATATATTCCTCTTGTTGTACACTACCTCTAGTCATGAGGGGGGGGGGGGAATCATTAAAGTTCATTTGACGGTGGTATTAATTATTATGATAGGGTGTGTTGGCTACAGTACAGCTGACATGAAATTTTCAAAGTGAAAGAGAAAAGTGTGATAAACCCGCCTCCCCAAAAAAATCCAGTGTGAACACAGTTTAGCAAGCAGAAAGGCCACAAACGTGCAAATATTAAGTGTTTTACAGTAGCAGTGTTCGTGTGAGCCTCTTCATACAGGTGTGAGATTTTGTAAAGAATGCACTTGGTTCTCAGATTTTATAGCTCATTCTATTTGTCTACAAACAGGAAGTTAAGAAGGCATGCAACAAAAAACAGGATAATTATAGGGTTGCCACCTGACCGGTATTTTACCGGCACAGTCTGTATTTGGGGCTGTGTGGCCAGTGCAGTTATTGCAGGAATCTCTGCCAAAGCTCCCTGAGACAGCCAACAGGGACATTGTAATCAATTTATTCTATTAAAAGTGTATTCATCCGACATCTTTCAGTGTAGATGGGTGCTGGTTTGAAATAACTACCAGCTGAAGAGTACGGGATACGCATTCAACATTATGGGGTGTCACAGCTCATCAGCAGCCCCTGCTGACAGCATTTGGTAAGGTGGCCTCTACTTTCATAGTAAAAAAAAGCATAAGGTATATAATGTGCATTATCCCTGTATCCTAAACTAGTACAAGTTTGGCTTTCAATATTTTTATTTTTATTAATTTTTTATTTTTTTATTTTTTTGCAGTGCATTTCAAAATGACATACAGGCGTGAGGTACCCCAACGGCATTCCTCATGCAGTAGCAAAGCATTTGTAACAATGGGGTATTCTGGAGTACGTGCACATATTTTTTATATACGTAGATGCTTAAGGGTATGAACATATTCGACAAAGGTTCAACAATGCTGATTATTTTGACTAACTATGAGTGTTGGGTGCTATCAATTATTCAACTGTATTACATGCTGTAAGTTGCTTGGGTAAAATTGTATAACAGGTGCAGTCTTAGTATTTTTTACTAGCCTATAATGAGAGTAGATACAGGGTTATGTAAAGAGGTTCATAAAATTATATATCCATCTACATTCGAGGCAGCGAGTAGTTAAACATAGAACAAGTTAAGCCTAGTCCTGAGTCGAATCAAATCAGGTAAGAACTGCTGGCTGTTTCTCTATATCAGTCTAGTATACAAGGCAGAGATCTAGTTAACATTAGGACCTGAAAAGCAGAGAGAGTGCTAAACAAGGAGAACGTATCAGGCAGCCACTTTTTGCATGCGTATAGCGGGCCCAATTAGGCTGGCATCAGTGGGAAAGGTGTGGAAGTCCCGTCAGCGACAGTTAGTACTTGAGGTTTGACCCCTTATGGTACTGCTGTACTCAGCGAGTTTGTGTTCAACCTATGCCCACAGATGGGAATCTAAAGTCCTGTGTGTTGAGGGCTAGGGAGGCTGCAGCACTCTGGTGGTTCTGTTGGGTATCCCTCCCACCCCAGGCTGGCTGGCTGGCCTGCATCCTCTCACCACGGACATGGGGGCTCCTGGGGTTCCAGTCCTCCCTTGCTAGGGGCAAGCGGGGAGTCTTGGTGGTAAACTGCCGCTTATTGCAGGCGATCCTCCACCGGTGTGGGTGATGCCTTGGGGCTCTGCCCCTGGTGGCCCTCGGCCTGGGTGATCTGCTGCTAGGAGGTTTGTATGCTGTGGAGGCATGGGTGATCAGAGGGGCCCACTCACCGCCCGGCTTTCAACGTGGGCGAGATGGGTGCACGGATGGCCGGTGCTCTTGCCGGCTGTCAGGGCAGCTTTCGGAGGTTGAGTCCCAGCAATAGTCAGACAGGCATGGGGAATAGGGGCTCTCCTGCCTCCAGCAATCCTGGCGACCCGCTTCTCAGCTCTATAGAATCGGGTACCCGCAAGGGAGGCCAGGTCTCTTATTGTTCGGGTCCAGGCGGGGTTCCCGTTTTCTGTTGCCGCCGGTGGCGGTGGACCCGCATCTTCCGTGGTCGGTGATCCGGAGGCTGAGGCCTGCGGGCCTTCAGCCGAGGTAGGTGCAGGTTGAGTGGTTTAGGTGCTTGAGGGTGAGTTATGCCTGGAGGGGTCCCACCCCATTCCTGCTTTGCTCCACTGCTCCGCTCTTCCCGGTTTTGGGTCGGTGGGTTTGCAGTTTTTGCCTCAAGTTGCTCCCAGAAGCATGCAAAGTGCTCCTCTATGCGCTTCAGCATGCGGTCAATAGGGCATTGTTGGGCCACCGCGTGTCGCTGCAGATCCTGTGCAGGGTCAGGGCATGCCTCCGCCATCTTAGGTCTGCAGTGAGTGTTGCCTGTGCCGTTTCAGTCGCTTGTTTATGTCGAGTTTGTGGGTTCCACCCGTGGGGACCGGGATAACCCCCACCGGTTCAAAGGGGGGGGGTCCCCTGTGGATTCTTGCTGTGTCAAGCTGCGGTAACCAGCATGGGGGGACCAGCCGCGTCTCCCCCGCTATATGGCCACCAGGCCGCAAATCACTGCTGCCGTTTCCTGCGGCTTTTGACTTCGCTGCAGGTGTCTACCTGTGTGGTATCGTGTCTGCTCTCTGTTGGACACCTCCGATTCAGGTTTGTGACACTGTGGTCCGAGATATTGCCTTAAAACTGCAGGTATTAGCAGGAGCTCAAGCTTGACACGTCTTGTCTGCTTGCAGGTCAGGCTCCGCCCCCCCGCTTTCAATATTTTTCATACAAGCTCAAGCTGCATATATACGAGTAGTGGCAATAGGTGTAACTTAATAACTACAATGGCCAAAGTGTGCAGAAAAAAGCCAAAGACTGTAAAGGAAATTTAAATACAAGGTGCCATTAAAAAAGTGATGCAGAAATGAGAGAGACATAAGTTTAGACAAGAAACCTGCACAAATGTAAATGGACCCAGCAGAAATCTGTAATGAATATGTGCAGATCAAAAGATGGAAAAACCTGTGTGAGGTCCTGAAGGTACCATGCTGAAACTCAGAGGCTGTTCAGTAATGAGCATGGTTTAATCCAAAAGCAGCGTTTACTAATTTTGCATATTCCTTTCACATCTAAATATATTGGACTTTTTGCTTGCATTGTGCTTCCCGAATTACACAGCTGTCCCAATCGCTCAATAGTGATAACTAGGCAGCACATGGGAAATCCAGCCTTGTAGAAGCTAAATTTAGAGAGGCTTTAAATCTATAAAGCATTGGTGGTGTGAAGGCAGTTTAAACAAGGTCCCGTCAATATTCATTTCATAAAAACCATTAGAAAATTAATTTCAAAAGTATTTTTTTTTTTTTTTTTTTTTTATATTTACCTTTAGGATTACTTTTCCAAATGGCCAGATGAAATATCCAGCTAGTTTAAAGCACAAAACTCCTGCAATAAGAATCATTTTTAAATCAAAACACACAAAAATCATACAGAACAGTAGGGGGAAAAAACCAAATATTCATTGTCGACATGTTGCATTATACAGACATTTATGTATATTAAACATTACAGAAGCCCCTATCACTGGCAAACAGAGCTATTGAATCGATATGATTTCAAGATAATCATTTATACTTTCCTTCTATATTACATTTCACCTGCTCATTTGCTTTGAGTGTCTGTCCTCATGCTGTCAGTGGTGTGTTCATGGCGTCTGTTCTCTCTTGCTCTCTCACTGATAAAATTATATTATAGAGATTGCTCTGCCAACAACATGCACATATCTCCTGCAGTAACCACAGGAAAATGCCCACCAGAACCGCGTCCCTCCACATTGAAAAATAAGCAATGTACGAAATACGTTCAACCTACAATTTGCTTAACTAGACAATGTTCAATTACACATTTACATTTCTAAACCGATTTCTACATCTTTTAAATTACTATAGAAAGTCAACAGGGAACATGATCTACACAAGAAAGGCTGAACTTCATGGACTGGAGTCTTTTTCAGCCTATATTACCAAGTAAAAAATCTTTAAATATACCCGTTAAAGCTTATTGCCATTAAATACAATTTAACAGGACCAGAAATGTAGCAGTCTAGAAAAAACACAATTCAGGTTGTTATTTTTTTAAAATTTAAATTTAACACATGGAAAAAAGTGATGTTCCCATAGATTACCATATGGAGCTCCAATTATAGACAAGAACATAAGAAGTGACACAATGAGATACAGGAGGGCGACCCACCATCCAAACAATACCACATAGATAATGTTTCCAAATGTAATAAGGGACTCTAGAAAAAAGAAAAAGAAAAAAAAACAATTTAAGAAGGCATAGAAATTTCAGGCAAAAGAAACTAGTTAAAGGCAACATGCAGTGTCCCGGAACATCCTTTTATGGCTTTTTCTTACGTTTATCATTGGTTAATTGCAATATTTTTTACAATATCTTTCAGTTCTTTCTCATGATTTCCATTTTTGTAGCTAAACTTGCACTTTTGGTTTCTCCTATTAAATGGCTTTTATGGCTTGCATAAAGGGGGGAGATCATTTGGAAGAAAGGAAGAAAAACAAGATAAACCACAGGATCTCGTGAAAGGGAGAGACATGGTCTGTACCCTGCAAAGGTACAGACCAAATAACTGGATCATCAGGGATCGGCATGCCCCCTTTCACTGGCAAATGTTTATTATTAAGCCACTATCCAACCCTCTACACACACCACCTGCACACACACACACACACACTACAACACACACACCCTGCACTCTATATCCCCTATGAACACACACATGCACACAAAAACCCCTGCTGAACACACAGATTACTGCATCACAACAATGATATGCAAGTACACACACAAAACAGCTTCTAGATACACACAAAGCAACGCACTGCAACCCTTAGATACACACATAGTAAAGCCATGCACAAACATAACACCCCCTAGGCGCACACTCACAATACACACATACTACATCCTCTAGCCACACATAGGCCAAAAACAGACCCCTTTACAAAAACACACACACACACACACACACACACACAACCTCAGGGAGCATCCCCACACATACATTTTAACAGCCCTGTTACTTTTTTTGTCCATTGTTTGGTACAGCAGAGACAAGTCATTAGCCAACATAGGGTATGGTTGCGTTGTGCAGAAACAAACAGGACATTTTCTGGATGCTCTTGAAGGCATTGCACCAGCATACTTTTTTGGGGGACTTGTTTGTCATTGGTGCCCACTTTCTGACATCCTAGTGGGCTGCTCTGTCTGTCCCAGTCCAGCCCTGTTAGCAGCAATTTAACTTTGTTTCCATTCAAGTTACTGCCACTAGAGACATTTTTTTTTTTTAGAGCTGTATGTCTAATTTATGCAATGTTGTGAATTTCAGAACTTTCCCTGCCTCTCACATACTTCTGCATTCATTGCATTCACACTAATCTGGTGCATAGCGTGAGCATGCTGTTCAACCCCTATTTTAACAGGCATGGTCACAGAAATGTGCAATTATTGTACAGCTCCGTTCTCAAAATGTGGAGACTCCATAAAACAGAATGAGCACATTGTTACTGGCCAAGCCATTTCATGTTTTAGTGAGTGCTTCCTGCTTATGCTGTAACGTAGTAAATACAAGAACATAGTTGAATGTTTGCTTTACACTTGATAAAGCAATCTGGATGGAATACCTTATAAATAATGGTTATAGCTCTAGTTTGTGATTTTGCATTAATTCAGCATGTGTAATATTGCCTTGTTATTTCAGATGAAATTGAATCAAACTGAAAACATTGGAAAATATTTGATAGATGGCTACAAAGCAGAGTTACAATTTATGTATTAAATTCATAAGCACAATTGAGATATTTTTTTTACAGATTAGGTATTAGATGTGTTTCATACCAACATGGCTTTTTACCACATTCAGTTCAGAGTAGAGTTCCTTCACGATTTCTGACCGATCTTCCCACGGTTGCTCTGTTACATGACCTTTCCACTTCTTAAAGCCAAACTGCAGAGAGTACAAAATTATATAACTTTAGAATGGGAAAAAAAATAAAAATAAAAACGTTATACAATCAAAGCCATTATGAACACCCACAAAGTATAAAAACTAAAAATATGTTTAATAAAATGATCTGTGGGGAGTATAGCTAATAAAATGATCTGTGGGAGTATAGCTAATAAAATGATCTGTGGGAGTATAGCTCATGTTTATGTATGTTTTATAGTCCATTTGTTGAGATATATAGATATATGAAGACAATCAGTTGTGAGTCACAACTCTAAAGTAGATCTCTTGTAGTCCATAGTCTTCAGACATGTATGAATGTACGTACAGGGAGGGGAAAAAAGTATTTGATCCCCTGCTGATTTTGAACGTTTGCCCACTGACAAAGAAATGATCAGTCTATAATTTTTTGGTAGGTGTATTTTAACAGTGAGAGACCGAATAACAAAACAAAACAAAAACAAATCCAGAAAAACGCATGTCAAAAAAGTTATAAATTGAGATACCTGCCCACAGAAGCAAATCAATCAGATTCCAAACTCCCCACCATGGTCAAGACCAAAGAGCTGTCCAAGGATGTCAGGGACAAGACTGTAGACCTACACAAGGCTGTAATGGGCTACAAGACCATCGCCAAGCAGCTTGGTGAGAAGGTGACAACAGTTGGTGCGACTATACACAAATGGAAGAAACACAAAATAACAGTCAGTCTGCCTCGGTCTGGTGCTCCATGCAAGATCTCACCCCGTGGAGTTTCAATGATCAGGAGAATGGTAAGGAATTGCCTCTCAGGTCCAGGACACTCCCATACAAAGTAGGTTAATCCCTCCTCTGTACCTGGGAGATAATGGAGTCAAGCACTGTACTAAACTCAATTATCTCCAGGCACAGAAATTTTTTGAGACATTAAAAAAATACCTCCAAAATAGATGGAACCCCCAATATAGTCACATCCCCTGATAGCCCAGATCTGGGGAACCAACATATCCAAAATCACCCAGATCGGTTCAGGATTTCCATGGAAGTCTCAGTTTGACCAACCGCACACGAGGCTCCTGCCCCAAAATAATTCCATGAAATCAGGCTGTGTGGTCAGTCTCTTTTGCGTGTGATCAATATAATAAAAGTACTGAACGTAATGGTTCTTGAGTATCAGTCTTTATTCCTTGTTCAGGAGCTTGTTCCCACTGAATCAGGGGCGGGCTGGGCCGGGGGGCAGGGAGGCAATTGCCCCCCAGGCCGCCCGAAATTATTTTAGGACCGGCCGCGGCGGGCCGGCCCTTTAAATGCTGCAGCCGCCGAGCGCTCTGTAAAGAGCGCTCAGACAGCTGCAGCTGCTTTTCCCTCCCTCCCCTCCCCTGTAGGTGGCCGAGCTGCACTCCGGTCCGCGGTCCCGGCCGGAGTGATGGGAAGGTGCACACTGAGTGTGCACCTTCCTGTCAGTCCGGCCGGGTACAGGAAACAGAAACTCCTGTTCCGCGCGGAACAGGAGTTTCTGTTTCCTGTACCCGGCCAGACTGACAGGAAGGTGCACACTGAGCAGCTTCCTATCACTCCGGCCGGGACCGCGGACTGGAGTGCAGCTCGGCCACCTACAGGGGAGGGGGTAAGAAGAAGGGGGAGGGGGGGAGAGAGTAAAAAGGGGGGAAGGGGGGGAGAGTAAAAAGAGGGGAAGGGGGGGGAGAGTAAAAAGAGGGGAAGGGGGGAGAGTGTAAAAAGAGGGGAAGGGGGGAGAGTAAAAAGAGGGGAAGGGGGGAGAGTAAGAAGAGGGGAAGGGGGGGAGAGTAAAAAGAGGGGAAGGGGGGAGAGTAAAAAGAGGGGAGGGGGGAGAGTAAAAAGAGGGGAGGGGGGAGAGTAAAAAGAGGGTAGGGGGGAGAGTAAAAAGAGGGTAGGGGGGAGAGTAAGAAGAGGGGAGGGGGGAGAGTAAAAAGAGGGTAGGGGGGAGAGTAAGAAGAGGGTAGGGGGAAGTCGTCAAAGCAGCTAAAGCCTCGACGAACCGCCACACCTGAGACCCTCAGCGGTCACCTCACTCCCACCTATGACTCACTCTCCCAACCTGCCGAGACCCGGTCCCTAGGGAGAGAAAGACTCACCTGAACTGCTGTACACCTTATTGCAGACGGCTGATAGGTATCGTGCGCTGCCTCTGCCTAGTTGGGGATTTCTACGTGGGGAATGCCTGTGTACTGTATGTTGGGATATGATGACCCTCACACGGAGTACCCCAACATGCGGTGCACTACCAGTTCATTGGGGCACCCCTCCCCCCAAGACCTACCCGCAAACCGGACAATCATCAAAGCAGTGAAAGACTCGACGGACTGCCACACATGAGACTCTCAGCGGTCCCAGTACAACCACCTAAGGTTCACTCTCCCAACCTGACGGGACCCGGTCCCTAAGGAGAGAAAAACTCACCTGAACTGCCGTACACCTCACCGCTCTCAGCTGATTGGTATCGTATGCTGCCTCTGCCTAGTTAATGTCTTCTATATGGGACTTAATTTTTTGCACCCAGCTCTGAAGGAGCGATCCGTGGAGGTGGGGTGTGCTTGTGTGCTGTATGTTGGGATATGATGACCCCCACACGGAGTACCCCAACATGCGGCACACTGCCACCCCTCCTTCCCCCCCCCTCCTTCCCCCCCCCTCCCCTCCCCCCCCCTCCCCTCCCCCCCCCCCCCCCAAGATAGCGACACCCTATCCATATCAGCAACCTGATAAACATAGTGACATGTGTTAGGTAAAAGGCAACACCAAAATGTTGAAAAAACATTATTTTGAAGAAAAAAAAAAAATAAATAAAATAAGGCCTTGTTACGTGTATAAATGTTACAAATGGGGTTATTACAATAACGTGTGTTGTACCATCCTTATAACTTCCCCGACATAACTACGGCAGATCAAACAGGTCCCTGGATCAATTAGAGACCCAGAGCGCAGTTAGTAGCAAGGGGTAGCAGATTCACATTTAATGGGTAGACCTGATAAGCCACATGCCCCTGTATGCTCCCCCCCCCCCCCCCGCCTCCCGCCCTTACCCCATTACGCTCAGAGGGCTTCAAGATATGGAGCTAGGCTCCACGACCCTGTTACAGTTTGAGAGGCCTCATACAGAGGCACAGTGGATTGGAGACTCCCCCCCCCCCCCCTCGCAGGAGAAAATTCGGACCTGCGAAGGAGAGGGGCACCCCCACCCGACACTGGCGAGTTGTAAGACCAGTGTGCGTAAATTGTTACATTACTATGTACCAAATGTTTACTGTTATTTTATGTTTTTGTTCATGTTTATATTTATGATTTTGGGTATGACTAACACGACTGGAGGCAGGAAACAGACATGGTTAAAGAGCCAAGACATGCAGTATCTTAAAGAGAGGGAGACTAATGGACAACGGACAGGTAGGGAAGACGCACACTCAGCAATCACACGCCACACGAGAGTAACGGGCACATGACACTAAAATTTTTATCCATTAACGCCAAAGGCCTAAACATACCCACCAAACGCAGATTACTCCTACGTGACCTCAAGGCTAAAAAAGCAGACATAGCGTTAGTACAGGAGACCCACATACCGAAGGCCTCGCCAACCAAAATAGGGGATAACATATACAACACTGTCCACGAAGCCAGGGCGCTACGTAAACACGCAGGCGTGGCTGTACTCATACACAAGAGATGCCCTTATACGGTCACACACACACAGAATGACTCTGAAGGCAGATACCTGGCTATCACCGGCAACTACTACAATACCAAACTGCACATAGTGAATCTGTACGCACCCAATAAGCCAGACAGTGAATACTGGAATGCAATAACATCCCTACTCACCTCCCTCCAGGGAGGCATAATGGTGGTGGGAGGGGACCTAAATGCCATACCCAGCCCGGCGACCGACCGTAGCTCTAAAACAGGGACTCAGCGTTCACAGGGGAGAGGGGGTCAAGACAAACTCCTCCATACCTTTCTACAACGCACTGGACTAATGGATGCGTGGAGACTTCAACACCCAGACACCTTAGACTATACATACTACTCCGCACCCCACACTACATACTCCAGAATAGACAACCTCCTCCTCAACGGAGCGGGCATGGCAAAACTTATACACTCAGAAATTAACAATATCACTTGGTCGGACCATGCAGATGTGACTATAACCTTAGGCATAGGTCAACATCGCAACACATGGACATGGAGACTCAACTCGGACCTACTCTCTGACAACGACATATCCGCCACTACCCGACTGAAAATATTAGACTACTTCACCACTAACGACACGGAGGACATCAACCCGACCGCATTGTGGGCAGCCCACAAAGCGGTGTTACGGGGACACCTCCTACAGGCAGCCACACATAAAAAGCGAACCAAAACGAAACGCCTCCTAGAATTACAAACCACAATGAGAAAACTAGAGCAACGACATAAGCAGGCGCCCACAACCACCATATACACAAAACTACAAACCATACGTCACGCTATAAAAGAACTCACCATAGCTGACATAGCACGCTCCTTAGTCTGGTCCAAGCGCTTTTTCTATGAAAAAGCCAACAAAATGGACACACTACTTGCAAGGACCCTCCGACCCAGACCAGGGCGTAAACCCATAACCACGCTGCGAACAGCTACCAATGACCTGGTACACACCCCGAAAGATATCAATAGCACGTTCACCGAATATTTCCAGAACCTATACAACCACACACCAAGAGAAGGGGAAGCGCAGACACAATATACCACACGCATAACAGAATTCCTGACCCAATTAAACCTCCCCCAGGTGTCCACAGTGGAGGCCAACATCCTAGAGAGCCCCATCACACAGGAGGAGGTAGAATCGGTGATAGCAACCCTTCAAGGTCGCAAGGCACCGGGCCCGGACGGGTACGACATGAGCTATTACAAAAGGTATAAATCGGAACTATCCCCCCACCTCACCAAATTATACAACCACTTCCTCCAAGGCGGCACCCCAGATCGCGACATGGCTACGGCCAACATAATTTTAATCCCCAAACCGGACAAAGACGGAACACTAGCCACTAATTACAGACCTATATCACTTATAAACGCGGACTTAAAAATATTCGCAAAGATACTGGCGAGGAGACTAACCCCATTGCTCCCAAAATTAATACACCCAGACCAAGTAGGCTTTATACCAGGGCGCCAATTATACGAGAACACACGCAGAGGAGCTGATCTGCTGTGGCTCATGTCTAACTCTAAGTCACCTGCCCTGGCACTGTCCCTTGACGCAGAGAAGGCCTTTGACAGGGTCCAATGGTCTTTCCTGTTCCAATTATTGCAATTACAAGGCTTCCCGGACACATACATCACTGCCATAAAAGCCCTATACACAGACCTACAGGCACAAACAATAATAACGGGCGCCCCGAGGACACCATTTCGAGTGAGCAATGGTACAAGACAGGGTTGTCCCTTGTCGCCACTGTTATTCGCGATAGTACTGGAGCCACTCATGCATCTCATCAGAACAGATCCAAATATTAAAGGGGTGCAAATTGGGGGGGAGCAATTTAAAACAGCAGCATATGCGGACGATATCCTCCTCACACTGACAGATCCGATTCCCTCAATGGCGAATCTGGAAAAACGACTTCAAATTTACGGGGAGCTATCCGGGTACAAAGTCAATCTCACCAAATCAATAGCGCTACCATTTCACATCCCCGAACAAGAGTTACAATACATTAGACGTACGCACCACATCAAAACATCTACGACCACACTCACATACCTAGGCGTCAGGCTAACCGCAGACCACAAAGCACTGTACCAACACAACTATACACCGCTGCTCAACAGACTTAAAACAGACCTAGACAACTGGACAGACAAACCGATTACATGGCTTGGCCGGTTACACTCAGTAAAAATGAATATAATGCCAAGACTACTATTCCTCTTCCAAGCACTTCCGATCCGGGTCACCAAAAACGACCTAGCAGACACACAAAAGGCAATAGACGCCTTCATATGGCAAAGAAAAAGACCCAGGATAGCCAAGGCAACTCTGTATAACCCTAAATGGAGGGGAGGTTTAGGTATGCCACACCTGCACCATTACTACAAGGCCGCACAATTAGCTCAAATAGCTCACTGGCACTGCCCGACTAATCAACGTAGGTGGGTGGACATAGAATCCCTCATGACAGGAGCTGACCTACCGCAATTCCTAATATGGGTGCCCAGAGAACATAGAGTAATCCTACAGACAGAATGCCCGGCGATCCTTAACTCCCTAAGCTTATGGGACAGAGTCGCAAAGAAACTTAAACTCACAGACTTACCGTCACCAATGACTCCGGTCTTGCGCAACAGAGCGTTCCCACCCGGACTGAGGGCACGAGAGTTTCAGGGCATAGAGGCCACAGGTCTACAACGCTACACACACCTATATTCAAACAACCAATTAGTTACTTACCAACATCTGCAATCCCTGGCCCCACTAAAAACGAGTGACTTCTTCAGATATCTCCAGGTACGGGACTTCGCACAGACCAGAGAAGTCAGAACGGCAATAGCCAAGCCGCTCACCTTCTATGAGAAATTTTGCTTGCAAGAGCGTATGCCAACCAAACTAATCTCGTTATTATACAATCATATATGCCTAGAATCAGGGACCTGGGGCAACCAGACATACACAGACAAATGGGAGACGGACTTAGGGGAGACATTAGACGGGACGGACTGGCAGGATATCTGGGAGGCCAATGCAAAAGTTTCCGTATGCACGGCCCTCCAGGAGCAATCTTACAAAATACTACTCCGGTGGTATACGACCCCTGTTAAACAATGCCATATGCAACTAAGTCCCACAGACACCTGCTGGAGGCTCTGTGGAGAGAAGGGCACATATATCCACATGTGGTGGCACTGTGTCAAGGTTAAAGAATACTGGGGAAAAGTTACAGACCTAACCTCGAGCATTATGCAACGCAGGATGACACTTGACCCATGGGCTTGCCTACTATCACGACCAACGGAGGGGCTACATAAACACGACCAAAAGCTGTTAAATATGCTTAACCTGGCAGCTCGTAGAGCATTAGCACAATATTGGATCAAACAAGAAGTACCCCCGATCTCCCTAGTCCTCTCCAAAATCAGGGATAATTACCTGATGGACAAGCTAACTGCACAGGTTCGCGATTCCAATGCCTCCTTCCAAAAAACTTGGGCGCTCTGGGAACAATATGACATATAACAAATCAGCATAACCCCATAACCGATAGTCGTGAAGATACAACTTATAGCATGACATACCCAACGTTACTGGTTTCTCAGTTCCTGTCATATACTGTACATATATTACCCTATTTTATTTTTCTATTTTATTTTATTATATGTTATTTTGATAGATATTTTGTACTTGTATGTGTCTCACTGCACAATAGTCTTCAATGAATGTACATACCTACGAATTGAGACGAAATTTAAATTGAAATACATGTGGACTCGGCACAACACAGATATGGCTGAAAGGCTTCTGCGCAAGCCAATTGAGAAGTGTTTTCTATGCACTAACATACCCTTCCTTTCTGTATTGCAACTTTTAAGATGATCCTATTGATTGGGCCTCTGCGTAGGCCAAAAGAAATATGATGCAATGTGCCAGTCGACATTTAAATAAAGAGTTGAAAAAAAAAAAGAAGAGGGTAGGGGGGAGAGTAAGAAGAGGGGAGGGGGGAGAGTAAGAAGAGGGGAGGGGGGAGAGTAAGAAGAGGGGAGGGGGGCAGTAAAAAGAGGGGAGGGGGGCAGTAAAAAGAGGGGAGGGGGGCAGTAAAAAGAGGGGAGGGGGAGAGTAAAAAGAGGGGAGGGGGAGAGTAAAAAGAGGGGAGGGGGAGAGTAAAAAGAGGGGAGGGGGAGAGTAAAAAGAGGGGAGGGGGGAGAGTAAGAAGAGGGGAGGGGGGAGTAAGAAGAGAGGGGAGGGGGGAGTAAGAAGAGAGGGGAGGGGGGAGTAAGAAGAGAGGGGAGGGGGGAGTAAGAAGAGAGGGGAGGGGGGAGTAAGAAGAGAGGGGAGGGGGGAGTAAGAAGAGGGGAGGGGGGAGTAAGAAGAGGGAAGAGAGGGAGTAAGAAGAGGGGAGGGGGGATAATAAGAGGGGGGAGTAAGAAGAAGGGGGAAGTAAGAAGGAGGGGAGATAAGAAAAAGAGGGGGTAATAAGAAGAGGGGGGAGTAAGAAGAAGAAGGGGGGTAAGAAGAAGAAGAAGGGGGTAAGAAGAAGAAGGAAGGGGTAAGAAGACGTAGGAGGGTTAAGAAGAAGGGGGTAAGAAGAACAAGGGGGGGAGTAAGAAGAACACAGGCAGGAGGGGGGTAAGAAGAACACAGGGGGGATGAGAACACAGAGGGAGGAGTGAGAAGAACACAGGGAGGTGGAGGGGGGATGAGAAGAGCACAGGGAGGGTGGGTGAGTGTGAGAAGAGACCGCTAGGGGAGGGTGGGGGAGAGGAGAGACCACTAAGGGGCAGGGGAGAGCTCTAAGGGACAGAAGGGACATACACAGAAACACACAATGCACCCCTATACATTCACAGAAACAGAACATGCTTCCCTTACACACAGAGAAACACACAATGCATCCATTACACACACACACACACACACACAATGCATCATTTGCACACATACACAGAAACATACAATGCAAACCCTTACACACACTGTTTTTCTTACATACACACAGAAACACAATGCATCTCTTACACTCAATGCACACACATACACACACCTTGCATCCCTTATGCATACAAACACAGATTCACACAATGCATCCCTCACACACAACCAGAAACACATACATCCCTTATACACAAATACACACTGCTTCCACTACACACAAACACACTGCATCACCTGCACAAACTGGTATCCCTATACACTACATACCATAAGCACACATATGAGATAACACATAACACATCCCCTACACACTCCACTCCCTGTGAGCGAGCTCATGGGTGGATGGAACATATAAGTGGACTTATGAGTGGGCCTTATGGGCATACTCACCGTCAGGCACTGGGGCCCAGACCTTGAGCTGTGTAAGAGGCCCCCCAGAAATGGAGCTGCTTCCAATTCTCCCAGAACGTTGAATTTTGTGACCACAGTTGCAAACAGCCTCCAGAGGTCCTGTTCTACACCAGACCAGTGGAGCCAAACTGCAGCCCATCATCATCCTCATCTAATTGTAAGTAGGCAATCTAGTATATTATTAGTGACACTAATCTATAATTTACCTCACATTAAAGGGACACTATAGCTTAATGAAGTGGTTCTGGTGTCTATAGCTGGTCCCTGCAGGCTTTTTAATGTAAACACACACTGTGTGCAGCACTGGCGTTAGTTCATATGGCAGATCATATGGGTGGGGCATTGTGATGTCACATGGGGGGGGGGGGGGGCGGCAAATTTATATTTTGTCTAGGGCGGCAAAAATCCTTGCACCGGCTCTGATCCTGGGCAGGTGCACCAGTCTACTGGTGACCCACAGGAGGGTAGTGCACTGATTGCACTGCACTCTCCTCCTGCCCAGACCCGTCTTGACCGCAGTGCAAGTGCCCTCTGCCCCTAATTTACAGTGGCTCACACTCACAACAAGCAGTGCCTAGAGCCCTTTGCAGAGACGGAAACAAAGAGGTTCTGCGGCAGCTGGCCGTCCTGCAAGCATTACATTAAACAGCTGTTCCCCATGCAGCCACAGGTGGCGTTGTGCTGGGAGACTGTGATTACTCTTCACTTCCTCCCAGCCTACAGAGCAGCGCATGGGGGAGAGAGGGGGAGGCATGATTTAATCTTGAATAAATCCTCTAAGCAAACCTTTATAAATTTGCGGGGATCAGCTCTGTTTCCACAGTTTATTGGTGTTTACTCTGATGTCTGTATTAATATTGAGGGATGTCTAAGTAGTAACATCAGTGTGTGTCAGCAGGGCCAGCCGTTAGGGTGGGCAAGCTGTGCGGTCACGCAGGGTGCCATGACAACAGAGGCGCCCGGCGGCCAACACAGCTCACAAGTTGGGTACACCAGCATATTTAATTTAAACGATTCGCTGGTGGTCCACTGGTGCGCACCAGCAGTAGGTGCAGTCAGATCATATCCTCTCCCTCGTGGTTCCGGCGCTCAGTTAGTGAGTCAGAGCACAGGCTCAGAGATTCTCAGCCTGTGCTCTGACAACATTGAAAGTCAGAGCCGTGAAGGAGCGGGTATGGCAAAGAGCTACTGATTAGCATAACATCAATATCCGTTATAAAACCAGAAAAAGGTGGGCATGGATGGTGAACTGATTTGGTGGCGCAATGGGCCACTTGACTGGTTTTGCCCCCCAGGCCTAAGGCTGCCAGCCCTCCCCTGCACTGAATGCCATTCAGTTCTCACGTATTTTACTAAACTTCTATGGAGGTGGAAGTTCTAGCAGTGTTCGCGCCGTCGAGTGCCAGACTTGAGTTCCATGCACTCAATGACCAAACACCGATGTAGGTGTTCGCGGCTTAAAGATCGCCACCCAGCAGACCGCTCAGAATGCAAGTATAATTGCGGTTGAGGTGCGAACAAAGGTGAAACGGGCCAATGAGCAGAACACGCCTGCCCTGGGTGGTCTGGCTGTTCAGTATACGAAATAGATATGTCTCAGGTGTTTAGCGAGTTTGTATACAGAACTATACAGTGGTTCAAATAAATGACAACAGCACCGCATCAAAGGGATGATGGATGGGGCCATGTACCGTCAAATCTGGGGTGAGAACCTCCTTCCCTCAGGCAGGGCATTGGAAACGGGTTGTTTATGGATATTCCAGCATGACAATGACCCAAAACACACAGCCAAGTCAACAAAGGAGTGGCTCAAGAAGAAGTCCTGGAATGGCCTAGTCAGTCTCCAGACCTCAATCCCAAATAAAATCTGTGGAGGGAGCTGAAGGTTCGAGTTGCCAAACGTCAGCCTCAAAACCTTAATGGAGAGGGATCTGCAAAGACGAGTGGGACAAAATCCCTCCTGAGATGTGTGCAAACCTGGTGGCAAACTACAAGAAACGTCTGACCTCCGTGATTGCCAACAAGGGTTTTGCCACCAAGTACTAAGTCGAAGGGGTCAAATACTTATTTCACTCATTGACATGCAAATCAATTTATAACTTTTTTGACATGCCTTTTTCTGGATTTTTTGTTGTTGCTATTCTGTCTCTCACTGTTTAAATAAACCTATCATTAAAATTAGACTGATCATTTCTTTGTCAGTAGGCAAACGTTCAAAATCAGCAGAGGAACAAATACTTTTTCCCCTCACTGTATGTATGATCGCACCAGATCGACACATATGCTCCAGCATATCTACATGTGTCGATACGGGAGGCAACTGCTTCCAGATCTTTTCTGGAGTCTCTACTTTCTAGATCGGCGCTGAAATTCGTACTTCTTATACACACCAATTGCACCCATTGGGAGGCAGACACTTCTGTTACTCTGATGAGAAAGAGAAAGATGCCGCATGCTAGCGTGTGGCGGTACTTCCCTTATCTGGGATTAAAATTGGTGGTGCCAGCACTCTGTTACAATAATGGTGCAGATATAAGAGGTTTTCCCCAAAATGACCTCAAGAAAATATACAAAACTATGGATATTAATACCGCACTCAAAAATGCATCAAATGTGCATAAGAAAACAGAATCAGTATATCAATATGCAAAATTTCATTTATTGTACACCAACTATATTTAATTAATCCAAAAATAGAAGAGAGGAATCACTATTGCTGACAAATTGATGATGTCTGCGTAAAATCATCTATAGTACACATAGGAGCAATTCATAGTATATACACATCTCAAACCATTTACAATAATATACAGTTCATGAATCCCATATATATGGTGCTGAGTAGATTTGAGTATTTTTTGGGTATTTGAGGTGGATCCACCACTACGATGCTGTGATATCCAGTGAGTCAAGATGAAAAAAAAAAAAAAAAAAAAAAAACTGAAAAAATAAAGCAAAATAAAAGATGAAAAAATAAGTAAAAAACTGAAAAAACCCAAACATGTGATACACGACATGCAAGAAGCCACTGGGACGCTGGGCTTACTTGGCCTCCCCACAGAACCGTTGGCTCCGGCGACACCGTCAGCAGGACTAACGCGCCCACACGGAAGATACTCCGTAAGCGCGCCAGAGTTTGTACCGCAGAGACCACCCGCGGACCCATATACTGAGGCCACCACCTGAAGCTGGACTTACCCAATGAGATTTGCAAAAACTGCACAGCGCCACATGTTCCGTAAGGCACTCCGAGAGTTCAGATTTGCCCGTGGCTTTAAGTTTTTCTTTTTCCCAACACCACACAGATGGAGGACTTGGGTGCTCAGAGAGGGGGACAAGCCCGACGCTTAGACTTCTGAGGCTGAACTATAGCGGCCCACTCTAATCCTTCTTACCCTCCTGAGCCTACTTGCACATTAAGAGGTCATACGGACATGCCGACTCAGGTTAGGCAGTTCCATGGTGTATCTCCACAGTAGCTGCATCACTCCACCCCAGGTATGAATATTTAACCATTGTCTCTACACCTCAATGCATATGTTCAGTGCTCACAGGCTTAGGGTTAACACACACAGCAGTAAGCTAGCAATTAGAACATAGCCTTTCCACACTACATGCCGCCTATGCCTACAGATACTAGTTTAACCTTAAACTTAAGACATACTGGCCTAACTCGCAGAGTGGGGCACAATCGTAAATTTGTATTACCCACTGTTTATACTGTGGTCTGTACAACGTAAAATGCCTATACCATGCTTTCATTGACACTTGAGACGCAGCCAATAACATGCTATCAGACGTATGGACCGGCGTTAACCCAGATGACACCTACAGCATGATTAAGTTCTCTTACATTATACGGTTATGTTTCTTCACAATATTTCCTCATACAGACAAAAATGAGTTGTCTTTCGAAATGCCATACTGGTACTCACCAATAACTGTTATAACTGGGTTTGTGGATGCCATTATGGCCAGACAAGCACGTATACATGTTTGTTTCTTGTTTATTAGTTAATTCTTTGTTTATTAAGCTTGGTACGCAACAGAGGCATACACTTAACCGAATAACCTGCTCCATACCTTAAGCGCACCAAGCACTGACATATGCAGGCTTAGCTCAGCGTGGAATACCAACAAAAATTACGGTTAATAGCTTGCTATCCTCATATAACATAAAACTGTGCCGTTTAAACTGTCACGATTGGAAATGTTAAGAAAATACTTGTAGATGCTGTCGTGGCTCTACAAGCCTGTCTGTCACTCTATGCACAAAAGAGTAGAGTATGAACCCAAAAATAGAAAATATAATAAGGAAAAAATTTAAAAAATATAACAATAGTTACTGGCAAAAATAGAAAGGACAGTGCACCGATCCGATATTAAAATGGATGGATCTCACCACAGGATGTAATGCTGGTAATGTAGATCACTCATTAGTTGTAGATATCCAGGGGAGAGGGTCTTTAAATGTAGTGAAGCTGTGTAGGAAAGAATCCTCATTCCATCTGATTCACCGTTCACAAAGGTCAGTCTTCTTTTCTCATGTCCGTGCCTGTCTGGGTCTGGGCTGCACGCTCAGGACGGAGGAGTCCCTTCGAAGGCCCCTGAGTACTGCCACATATGGATTAAAAGACCAATACTTCTCTACGTATCCCACAAGCGGGAATATTACCACTGTATGCCATCCACACTAGAGCTAGTTTAGCTCTACTACACGTGAGTAGGATTACCATAGATCCCTTCTCCCCGCTACCCAACCTTTTTACTAGACGTATTTGCACTATTATTTTCTTCTCTTTTTACATACGGATCCTGGAAAGCCGTCTCCATTTGATCCATATAGAGAAGTTTCCTCTACATAGGCCGTTTGTGTCCCATCAGGCTCCACCAAAGACTTTGTCTCGGTACCACCAAAAAATTTGGACTTTGGACTTTGTTCATATTAGCTGTACTATATAGTCAGCTTTTGGCGCAACCTTCCTTTGTCTTGTCTTGCGTATTACCAGCCACGCTAAGGCCTGGTTATACATTATTTTCTTCTCTCTGATCTTGGACTTGTGTGTTGGGCAGTGTGTCTGACATGACAGGGCCATGGACTCTACAAGTTTAGGTCAGCAGATGTCATCTTGCAAGCTAAGTAGAGTAATTGAACCAACAAATTTACCAATTTGCCCAAACTTTACAGACTTTGTGAACACACACTACACCTATTGGTTTCTGGAGTGTCAGGTAATGGCACCTCCTCCTCAAACACTAGCTATGGGGGGAATCCTCAATTTCATATGGTCCCTCAATTCATCCCACTCCTCCATGTTGTACATGATGGACATACCAAGGCCATTAGGAGGAGTTGTTTTTAAACCAAATGGGCACAAATTTTGAAATGTAGGGGGGCGTGGCTTGGGCTGTGACCGGGATGGACGGCTGATCTGTGATCTCCGTACCACCAGCGCCTGAAACAGCCTGCTAATTAGCCCACATGAGCGTTTATGGGGCGCCATCGACGCACCGATACCCCCAGACCCCGAGGGGTTCCCATTCGGGTCAGGCACACGGCCCAATGGACGGATTCATCCAGTCCCAGCCGGACATGAGCGGGGAAAACAGCGCATCCAATATGCTCTCTGGGGGACACCCCCACCTGGGGTACAGGTCTCACCTCCCCAATTTTTTACCTTCTCTCTACCTACCTTCTCTACCTACCACTACAGACACTCCCAGGGGCGTGCCTCCGTGGCCCAGCGCGAGCGCACACGATAGACGCGGTACCCGCTTCTCTCACACTAGCGACACCTCCCACTGACCGCCAAATATGCGGTATTTACCACATACCCCGGCAGGCATACAAACCAGGGAAGGGTCCTCATCACCCATAACAAATTTTGCTTTGGCGCTCCCAACTCTGCACTGAGGGAACACACGCCAGCCCTCCACTCCCACAACTGTCCCTACCACTAGAACCTAGAGCACTACACCAGCATAGAGGAAACTAACAGGATCCTGCCTTGGCTCGAGGCGGGGGGATTTCAGGGGAGTCAGCGCCTATCTCTCCGCGTGTTCTGCATCTCCCGCAGGGATGGCCGCGGCCTACCACAGTGCCCCACTACGCGTCCTAACTCTTAACTGCAGAGGACTGAACGTCCCCGAACGCCGCACCCAATTGCTGCGCGACCTGAAGAGATCACAAACATCAGTCGCTATGCTCCAAGAAACTCACTTCCTAGAGGGCTCCGCTCCGAAGCTGCGGAACCGATACTAGCCCAATAATTTCTTCAACAACCACAACACAGCTCGTAAGGCTGGCGTCGCCATCATCCTGTCCGCAAACCTGGATTTCAGGGTGCTAGACAAGATGACTGACTCACAGGGGAGATTCCTCTTTCTGAAAGGCACCATCGCCGACAAACTCTACACGCTGGCATCGATCTATGTGCCCAACAAAAATCAGGCCAGATTTCTCAGGGGAACCTTGAGTAAGTTGCGAGGCTTCTCGGAAGGTGCACTTATAATAGGAGGAGACTTTAATACACCATTGTGCCCCCAAGAAGATACGTCAACAGGCCATAGTTGCCTGCCACCTTCCAGTATTCACTCAATCCGTAAGTCACTGTGCGAAGGGGGACTTGTGGATTGCTGGAGTGCGCTCCACCCGGATACCAGGGACTACACCCACTACTTAGCGATCCACAACCGCTACTCGCGGATCGATTATATCCTGCTCCCGCAAGAGGGTCTGTCGCGAATTAGGGCAGCTACCATAGGCCCCGCCACCTGGTCGGATCATAATCCGCTGACGGTAGAACTGGAATTGACGCTATTTAAACCTGCCCGCTGGACCTGGCGGCTGCATGAGTCCCTACTCCAGGACCCTGAAGAGCTAGAAGAAGTCACTCGTGCATTGGAACTGTACTTCCAAGAAAACGATGTAGACGGTACTTCCCCATTACAATTTGGGAAGCACATAAAAGTGTAATACGGGACACACTCATCAGAATCGCCTCCCGTAAAAGAAAAGCGGCAATGCAGGAGATGGCGGAGGTCTACGACACCATCGCACGACTGGAACTACAACACAAACGGACCCGACTAGACGTCACACACACGGACCTGACGAATGCCCGGAGGCAACTCAGGGACCTCATAGCGCGCAGATACCATCATTCCCTGCAGTATTCAAAAAACATTTATATTCACGCTAACAAGGGTGGCAAGTTCCTGGCACGACTCCTGAAGGGCGACACTCCACATACGAGGGTACACAAAATTCGCCTCCCGACAGGGGCTACATCCTCGTTCCCGGAGGATATTGCAAATTAATTTCGCCATTATTACCGCACCCTGTATAACCTCCCCACTCCGGATGGAGCGCCGCAGGACCACGGCGCCCTCACGCCGACCCAAGCCTTTATACACGAAAATGTACGCAGACGAATGACACCCGACGTGACGACCATGCTGGACGAATTGATCAGTACTGAGGAGGTGGCTGCAGCTCTGAAGGCCACAAAGGTGGGCAAGGCGCCGGGCCCGAACGGGTTCTCGACAGGGTATTACAAACACTTTGCTCCGATACTGCTACCCTGGTTAACGAAAGCATTTAATAACATCACGGAAGGGGGACACTTCGGCACTGAATCCTTGGCAGCCACAATCGTGGTCCTACTCAAACCAGGGAAGGATCCTGAACAATGCGGCAGCTATCGGCCAATTTCATTACTGAATGTGGACACAAAACTCCTTACGAAAATACTGGCAACAAGACTACAACGCATCATACCGAGCATTATCCACGAAGATCAAACGGGTTTCATCCCTGGAAGGGAAGCCCGAGACAGCACACTAAGACTCTTCTCTATACAACATCGAGCGCGGACCTCACGGGATCAACTCCTCCTCTTGTCCACTGATGCTGAAAAGGCCTTCGACCGGGTCAACTGGTCATACATGATGCACACGTTGAAGGCCATGGGCATGGGACAAACGATGATGTCGTGGATAGCTGCTCTGTACGATAAGCCCAGCGCGACGGTAAGGGTGAATGGAGCACTAACATCCAGCTTTGAGATTAACAACGGGACGAGGCAGGGATGCCCCCTTTCCCCTCTCCTATTTGCGACGTCACTGGAGCCACTTCTACAGGCAATCAGACAGAACCCGGATATACACGGGTACTCCTGGAAGGGGTCGGAGCATAAAGTAGCTGCTTATGCGGACGACCTTCTCTTCTTTATCACCAACCCACGCATCACGTCGCCCTGTCTTCTCTTGAAGTTTGACCACTTTGGCAAAATCGCAGGATTCAAACTCAATCTTACGAAGTGTGAAACCCTCAACGTCACCCTCCCAGCAAGTGAATACACTGCACTGAGTGCCGCCTTCCCATTCCGTTGGTGCGAAGAGAAGATGAAGTACCTCGGCATCTGGATAACCACCCACGTGATATCTATCGATACAACTTTGCCACGATACTGCAAACCGTAACCGCGGACCTTGACCGCTGGGCATACCCGCACATTACCTGGCATGGATGAATAGCGGTCCTCAAGATGAATGTGCTGCCACGGATCCTATACCTGTTCCAGACCATCCCTATTGCGCTGCCGGCGACTTTCTTCTCAAAACTGAAATCGGCAGTCATATGATATGTGTGGAGAGGGGAACGATCCCGTCTCCGACACGACAAGCTGTGTTTACCCAGATCCAGGGGGGTCTTTCACTCCCAGACTTCAGGAAGTACCATCAAGCCACCACGCTGCAGCGTATCCTGGAGTGGCACGCAGCTGAACGCCCGAAACAATGGGTGACCCTGGACAGAGAGGACTCAGGGACCAAACTTAAGGCTGCCGTGTGGCGAGAGGGGTCGCACCGCTGCGGAAAAGAGGACGGGAACCCGGCGGCACAAACACTGAAGACGTGGCAAACAACCAGAAGATTGGAACAGGTCTCCCCAACACCCAGCCCGATGCTCCCGGTCACCCATAACCCCAATATTGGAGGAGGACTCCCATATGGGACGTGGGCATTCCTGGGGGAGAGGGACTATGTCCCGATCTACAAGACTCTGGAAAAGGGGAACATCAGGTCGCTCGACTCACTACGGGCGGGTCAACCTCAGACACCCCTAATGATCCTCCACTATTTACAACTAGTACATTACTACGAATCTCTACCTCACAAAGATCTACTACACAGAGATCTTACCTGGTTTGAAGGCCTATGTTACAAAGGCACCACGCTCGAAAAGGCGGTATCTATCCTCTGTATATATAAAAAAACAAAGAAAAGGAAAAAGGAATCGAGAACGAATGCTCAAATCACCAAAAATGTGAATCACTCCAAATCACACCAGATAAATACAATACAATAACGTGAAAATAATGGTGAGAGCAAACTAAATACTAGATACAATCCAGGTGAAAATGAATAAGAGGCAATATTACCATATATTACTGACTTGTAGGTATGTCCTAAAAAACAATAAAATAAAGGACATAGTATAGCCTGTTACACAATAAAATACATAAAAATAGGTATAAAATTGCCCACTCACGTGGTGCTGAGCCGTTTAAAAGTGGCTCAGACTATCAGCGCCTTGTAAAGTTGTATTTGAAGACTGCAATGCAGGAAGCAAGTATTTCAATGCATAAATTCCGTCTTATGGTTTGAATATTGGACAGGAAAAAAGCAGATGAATGAAAAAACTTTTATTGCTTAAAATCACAGCAAAGGAAAATAGTCTCCCAATTGCGTTTCGACCGATCACAGTCTTTTTCAAAGTGCTACATGCTTTGTTAAACTTTACATTTAAATAGGTTCCGTTTTAGTGCCAAAAGTTCATGTCCCGGTTCATTTCCGGTTCCGGTTCACTTCCGGTTCTTCGATTACTGCTTCTAGTCATCTGACTTCCTGTTTCCGGTCACGTTGCGTGTCAGGATCCATTTCCGGGTCAGCGGCAGATGACGTCCCTATGCCTTTGTGTACTTCCGGTTTCAGGCAAATAATTAAAACGGCTTTTCGTTATACTTGTCCATTAAAGAAAAATGTCTTACTCCATGGCATAATTATTCTATATGAAATATTAACTCATATGGGAAATACATAATATATCAGAAACACAGTATATTGTATATAAGTAAGGAAAAAGAAGAGAAAATGTATTAATAGTAAAATACACAAATATATAAAAAACACATAAAATGAATAAAAAGCATACACAGCTAATTCAAGCACATGCATATAAAATACTGTGTTTATTCATCTAAATTAGTATAAAAACCACAAATACACACATGTTAAATGAAAGGGGTATAAAAGGAAAAAGCATAAAAAATATATAATATATATTAAAGACATATATATATATATGAAAATATATATATAAAATTTATAAAATTAACTACAAAAAGGAAGTGAGTTCGAAGTCAACGTTGAGGCCTTCAGGGGTCAGGGTGTTGAGGTTAAACATCCACCTCATCTCTGCTTTACTTAAAATATTTTCTTTACACCCCCCTCTCCAATGCGTTTGAATCTTTACTATACCCATAAATTGAAGGCCGTCCGGTTTACCATCGTGGTAATCTAAAAAGTGTTTCGAAACACTATGATTGATAAATGTTTTCTTTATATTATTAATATGTTCTCCTATCCTGATTTTTCATTTTCTTATCGTTTTACCCACGTATTGATAACCGCAGGGACAAGTTAAAAGGTATATTACATTATTTGTATTGCACAAAATAAATGAGTTTACTTTATATTTCTCTTCCAAACTTTTGGAGGAAAAAACTTTTATACATTTATTTGTGGTTCTCTTTACTCTACATCCAGTGCAGTTTCCACAGTAATAAAAACCTACGTGACCTCCTAAAAAATTGGGTTCCTTTTTTTCTTTGTCTAAAAAACTGTTGGTTATCTATCCTCTACCAGCACCTGCTTGTAGGAGCCCTATCGGACAATAATATGTTTCAGCGGCGATGGGAAGCACTACAAGACACACCAATCTCGCCAACACAATGGAGCACAGCATTGGCAATATAAGAGCTCATCCAGCTCATACTACCAGGAGGTCAATTACAAACTTATCTCCATGTGGTATAGGACCCCTGATGCCCTTCAGAAGATCTTTCCGGAGTCGTCACCCTCCTGCTGGAGATGCCAGAGGGCGAGAGGCAAATTTCTGCACTTGTGGTGGGAATGCCACGATATCGTGCCATATTGGGACCGCATCCACTCGGACATAAAAGCGATACTAGGAGATGGCGTTGAATGGAACCGAGAACTGGTTCTGCTGCATATCACCTCTCAGTCTATCCCCAGGTATAAGATCGATTCTACGTCACCTGTTGAATGCTGCCAAATCCCTCATACCAACCTACTGGAAGAGCACGAACGTTCCCACAACGGAGGAATGGCTTCATAGGGTTAGAGACATACAGGCGGCGGAGGCACTGCGGGCATCCCTGACGGGACGACCGTCGAGACACACGGAGACGAGGCAACCCTAGTTCTCTTACCAAGCGGGCAGGTAGGGGGCACATACCACACAGGTCAAAAGAAGGGGGGCAAACCTGTCGTCCCCGAACCCACTCCCCTTTAGTTGGCCGGGATAGGAACGCAACCCTGGAAAATACGCATCCAGATGTCTACTCATATTCAGTTGATGGCCCACACATGCTCGCTAGTTAGACGAACGACACTAACACCGCGCACAGCCTAGTTCGAGGCCTACCCGAACGACCAACACGCATCACAACTCCATCGAGGGGCGCAGGATACACCTCACCACACAGAAAACACAAACGGGTACCCACCATCTTGGGAGGTGGAGGCGACACTACATAGTAACCCGAAACCCACAGGCCCTTTCATGAGTAAGTCGGTAACAACGACAGGATCCACACCATACCGCGTCTCCCTGCACACGCGCCATGGACCACCAATACAGGGACGAACTACCACCTAGACGCCCTATCCCTGCCCACCGCGTCCGGACATGGAGGGGTGGACTACTGGGACGGACCTTTTCCTCTATGCATAACTCTCCCTTGCCTCTCTCTATTCTTTATTTTACTTTTTTTCACTCTTTCTTTCATACTGCCCTGTACCCTGGAAACATAAGCAACATGTATGAGAACTGAGAGCGATACAATTATGTCTACGTATACATGCTCAGACATGGGACATGGATCATGTAGCACATACACATGTCTGGTGATATTTGCCACCTGTTCACAGCCACATAATTCTGATGCGATAGCTACATAAAATGTATTGCATTCCAGGCGGACCTTTTGCGGCACCATTTTCGTATCTATGTACAGCTATGAACTCTAGATTCCGCACTGTTTAACCCCTTAAGGACACATGACATGTGTGACATGTCATGATTCCCTTTTATTCCAGAAGTTTGGTCCTTAAGGGGTTAAGCAAACTATATATGTTACTACAAATTGCATTCATCTTACGGAGGCCTGCGAGCCTCAATGTGGATTTCTTATTCTTACCCTACTCAATAAAACAAGATTTACAAAAAAAAAAAAAAAAGGAAATTTTGAAATGTATCTTTAGTAACAACAATAGTTTACAACGGATAGTTCTAATGGGTTCATAATGTTTCTCCTTACTGATGAGACTTTGGCTTTAGCTAATCCGCAGTGGGAAGTAAATAAACCTAGAGTATATAACTATCATGACGGTATCTACTTTCTACAGAATTGTGTAAGCCCAAGGAACAGCCAAGAATGCCACCAAAGTATTTTTGAATCAAGCAGGGATCTGTAACCGACTATACTGCAGAGCACCACACTCTAGCATTAGCGGTGGATTGAGCAGGAGCTTGGTTACAGTATTTATGGAGGGTTTAACAGGGTCACTACAAGATGAGGTTGCTGCTAGGGAGTTCCCAGAAGGCCTTTAAGTCTTATTGAGTATATGATTTATATAAATCTACTTCAGTAGAGACATTTCACTTCTAGTAGACTTCACTCCTAGAACGGAGGCAGAACCCATGCAATTGGGAGTGATTAAATTATCAGAAGCAGAGATACAATTTACAATAATGGAAGGCAAGAAAGGCCACTTATGTAAATAGTGTCCAGTGCGACCGGAAACTCTTGCACCTAAGGTCATTCAGGCGACCGGCCTTGAGCGTGGCTCTAGAGCCCCCTCTCTTGCCTCTAAATAGAATGATCCTCCCAATTTATAAACAATGAGTTGAAAAACACAAATCAAAGCCCATGTTGCTTCGCGTGCTGCAGAGAATTTTATTGACTCCAGGGTTTGTATCTAAAGCTACCTTATACCTTACAGAAATCAACACTGTGACAACAGGTCTGTTTGCCCTATTTACGTTTCTTCATTTGAGAACTTGCAGAACCATTTTACTACCGTCGCTAGATTATATTCATTATTGTGCCACGGTTTATCTGGATGATATCCTCAAGACACTCCTAGCTAATGGCCTTTATTGCACACTTAAAAAATTTGATCAGTATAAGAAAGTTTGATCTGTATAATCTGATCAGTATAAGAAAGTTTTTGGGATACCTTATTTTTGCCTCTGGCTTTATGATGGATCCCCAAAAAAACTTCTGCCATAATAGATTTGCCCTTACTAGAAAGTTAAAAAAGGACTTTTCGGTGACACAGTGGCAGAAGATCTGTGATCTAGTCTACCGTTGATGGTTATCCAATAAGGTGCAGGAGTCTGCATATAAGCTTTTAAAAAAAAAATTCAGCAGGTTTTGCACATGTAATTTCAGCAATTTCCATTGAGTTGCCTTTTAGGCAGCAGAACCAGCTGTCCATAAGGGGAAGCATGCTATTAGCCTCTCTATCGAGGGGTCATCATTGGCTCATAGCACCACGGTGTGGGGTTACAGTGCCCAAAGGAAAGGGTAGCAAGCAGTCATCTTGGAAGCACCACAATGAGTGCAGCAGCTCCTGTTCCCCGCCAAATGTAACTCTGTAATATCTTTCTCTACCCCAATAGCCTCAGTGACTGCCTGAGGCTGATTAAGCCACTTAATTTACTCAAATATATAATCTATATAAAACGAGGGAAGCACAGGGGTGACCAGGGAAGATGGATATTTTTGAACAAGAGCACTGTGCTGCCGGCCACTAATAGTTTAAAGAAGATGGTTGGTATGTTCTGTAGGAGTTATTTAAAGTGCTCAGTCACTCAACAGTGGAGACCTAAGACACTCCATACTGTGGCTAGAAACGTTGCGAAGTTTCAAACTGCAGGACTGGGTCTGTGACTGAGGACTGATCTGATTCCAATGTTAGTCTGTTTTAATCTGTAATGATTGATGCTTCTATTAACCATGTCAGCTACATATTTTCAATGCAAATTCATTATATTGCCAACTGCATAGGTAATAAGCAGTCTTTCCGTATCCTGCTGCTTTAAGCCTTTGTACACTGTGTGCTGAGAGCCAATAATCAGTCAAGACATTTTAGAGCTGCAGCAATATTTAATAGAAAGCTAAAGTTCTAGCAGGAGCTCTACTGAAGATGAATGCATGAGAGAGCGGGCGAGCGAGCCACGTACGGTGTGGGTATCTCTGTATTGCCGCTCTATGATCTAACACAGTGATCCTGGCATTGCAGGACAGTTATGTTATATCTCTTTATTTCACTTGGCTATATCTCTGCAGTCTACACAGCCCCGGGTATTTTATAGGTATCTTTTTGTTATGCTTAGTGTTACGGTTGCCTCCAGGCTGGCTGGAAGTTGGACTGTAGAAAAGGATGCTCCTAGTGCTCACCAAAGGACCATCAGCACCGTAGCCACCATAAGCACTGCAGACTCCACAAACCACCGCTGCTGGGCTGGTATCTCGCCGTCTGCTCTGCGCCCTGGACCTACGACCAGGCTCCAGGTTCCAGTAGATGAACCTCTTCCTTCTGTAGAGCGAAGCAGGATCAGGAACAAGAGCTCTTACAAGAGCTCAGTAGCTAAGGGAGTATGAAGAGCATAGCAATCCCTGTAGCGATTATAGCTGTCCCCTACAAACATGAGTCAAGGCTGCAAGTTAGAGGGTCAGAAGAGGTCTGAGGTGCTGGAACACCCAGCCTGGTTTTTATTGAGGTTACATGCAAACAGGACACTCCCAGGGGGAGGCATAAAATCACCAATCACAGCATAGTACAGCCCACAGGTTCCCTCCCCTCTGCTTGGGAGATAATTGAGTTTCCTACTATATCTACTCAATTATCTCCAAGCTAAAACTTACACATTTTTATAACTTTCCCATTTTACATAGTACATTAATAAAACTTACATTTTTTATGAACAACATAAATTGTGGAACAACATATTCAAAATTCGTGAGAATCCATCCAGTGGTTCCAGAAATATTAAAAAGTCTCTTTGGACCGACCGCACGCCTGTTTGCATGCCCAAAAACAGTTCCACAGATTCAGGCTGTGTGGTCGGTCTATTTCTGTCCGTAAAATCGGTAAAGTCCCATCCGAAGTCGGTGTTCGAATAGTCGAACGCACTTCGACTTTTGTCGAAGTGTCGAAGTAAAACGCGGTTAAGACTTCCGTGGTGGTCGCTAGTCGAGTGGCGATCTATTTCCCATGAAAAGATGACAAAGTCCCATTCGAACGGGTGTTCGAACGTTCGACCGGGACTTAGTCTCCAGCTGTGGTGTCGAAGGATAGGGGAAGGTACAGGTCACCGCTGACCGTGTTCGACTGCATTAAAATAGCCACCGCCACGTGTTCGACTGTAATGGCGGCCACTTCGACTACTTCGGCGACTTCGATTGTATCTGAAGTTCAGTATCGAAGTACCAAACAGTTAAAGGGCCCGGAACAGCATACCAAAATCCCTTTTGCCCAAATGTAAGTCTTAAAGGGCAATACATTCCAGGGCCATAGTCATAAGGAAGGAGGCTGGCAAATAGGCTTCTCCACAATCCAGGGAAGCAGGGCAATTTTCCATTTAAAGGGCCAGTTACAAATAGCAATCTGTAACACTTAGCTTTGTATACTGTATCTATTTTATCTCATCTTAGTTTGTGGTATGGCTCTTTATTGTACTCAATTATGTATTTTACAGATATTTACATTGTGCCCAGCTTGTTTTATTGTAGAGGAGCCTGGCGCCCCACCATCTTAAAACTTCACCAGCCACCACTGTGTAAGATACAATCTCCCTCCCCAGTAACAGTTCACAGACAATATACCACTAGATTATGTAGGTGTTGTGAGGAGACAAAATATGGGATGGATGTGTACCTTGTAGTTGTTTGACAGTTTCATAGCCTCCACCTCATTTTCAGCTGTAATAGTGGTTTTCACTAAACAGACATCACATGGCAGAACTTCCGTTGAATGATGAGGACAACAGCTTGGAGTAGATGCCCCTATAAAATGTATAATTTCAGTAGAAAATAAATTAAAAATAAAATTAAAAATAAAATGTATGTAAAAAAAGTGAATATCAAATTTCACCACTTCAGCCTTCCTGGTCCTGTCCAGTCTTTTCCCTCCTTTAAAATCTAATACTGGAACAAACTAATTTGCCATATTCAAATGCCTTTTAACCCCTTAAGGACACATGACATGTTATGATTCCCTTTTATTCCAGAAGTTTGGTCCTTAAAGGGTTACACACACACACCAATGACTTCTTTAAACCAGCAAAAAAAAGCCTAATTACTGCATTTAGTACTTGCTTCTCCACAATGTAGTAGTCACCCTAACCTCTACCAGTCTTCCCAGTGGCACCAATGTTACCCTAGTCTGACTTATTTAAAGGGTTACTGCGGACTGTATTGCACAACTTTATAAAAATGACCCAGATAAAAGGTGCTGCAAGAAAACAAGAATGCCCATTAAAGAATAAAAATGTATTCTTAGCATTTTCCTGTTAATAAGAGTTTGTCTTCTTTTGTATTAACTGCTGGAACTGGATGGATTATCAACCAAATGCCGTCAGACAGATTCAGGAAAATTACATTTATCAAGGGGAGAATGAGTTCTGGAGTTTGGAATGTAAATCAATAGTATTTGCTTTTGAGGCAGGGGGACTTAAAGTAGCACTATAGGGCCAGGAACACAAACATGTTTTCCTGACCCTCTAGTGTTAAAACCACCATCTATCCCCCCCTGGCCCCTTCTTGCCTCCCTAAATATAGTAAATTTTTACTTGTATTCAAGTCTGAAGCTGCTGTCTTGGCCTGTGAACTGCCTCGGTCTGCTGACATCATCAGAAGTGGTGGTCTGAGCCAATCACAATGCTTTCACATAGGAATGACAGGCTGTCAAAGAGGCAGAGCCAGCACAAGTCAAACACAGCCCTGGCCAATCAGCATCTCCTCAGAGATGATATGTATCAATGCATCTCTATGAGGAAAGTCCAGTGTCTGCATGCAGAGGGTGGAGACACTGAATGGCAGCACTGCCAAACTGCCAAAAGAAGCAGTTTTAGCAGCCATCTGAGGAGTGGCCAGTGAAGTTATTACTAGGCTGTAATGTAATGCATTTTCTCTGAAAAGACAGAGTTTACAGCAAAAAGCCTGAAGGGGATGATTCTACTCACCAGAACAAATGCAAGAAGCTGTAGTTGTTCTGGTGACTCGTGTCCCTTTAAGATAATTTTTTTTCAAGCCCCATTGGGGTACTTCTCTGTAAAAATTTTGAGAAACACTGGTGTAGTGGGCAGAATGTGATTTGAATGAAGTTTCAGACTTTGGATGCTACGTGGCCCAGGACCAGTCCGGATTTTCATAAACCATTTTATTTATTATTTTTAAATGTATTTTATTTTTATTTTTTTAATATGTGGGGTAGCAACTTCCAAGGAGAGAACTGACTGCTATTATGGGGTCAAGCATGATTTTACATAGTTACATAGCTGAAAAGAGACTTGCGTCCATCAAGTTCAGCCTTCCTCACATATGCTTTTGCGGTTGATCCAAAAGAAGGCAAAAATCCCAGTCTGAAGCGCTTCCAATTTTGCAATAAACTAGGAAAAAATTCCTTCTTGACCCCAAAATAGCAGTCAGATGTCTCCTTGGATCAAGCAGCTATTACCCCACTAATTAGAAATTGTATCCCTGTATGTTTTGTTTTTGCAAGTATTTATCCAATTGCAATTTAAACATCTGTATGGACTCTGATAAAACCACCTCTTCCGGCAATGAATTCCATATCCTTATTGCTCTTACTGTAAAAAAAACCTTTTCTTTGCCTTAGATGAAATCCCCTTTCTTCAAGCCTAAATGTGTGACCTCGTGTCCTATGTATAGCCTAGTTTGCTACAAAATAATTGAAAATGCTTCAAACTGGGTTATTTTGCCATCTTTTATATTAACAGCAAAACAAGTCTTTTTTCAGCTTTCTATAACTATACAAACATTATGTGCAGTTAACATTTTAGACAGAGCATTCATGGGGGGTTTCTTGTATCATCGAAATGCCACATGGTTAACTATTTGTACAATTCTAAATCTTGCTTACATAGAACATTCTGCTCTGAACGCCAATTAGATTATTGGGGAGATTAAAAAAAAAAAAAAAAAAAAGTTTTTTTTTTTTTTTAAAATACACCCTTAACCAATCCATGCCTCTAGAGATCTAACCGAATTATTACAAAAATGTAATGGTTATGGCATCTATTCTCCCATGACTAAACACGTACAATTTTCGCACAAAACCTATTAAAGACGGACATACTTAGCTCAGACTTATTCTCACATATGCATACAACACACTCTCTGATATAAATACCCAAGTAGCAACACTCACAAAAACACACATTTGCATTTTCCCTTTCTGCTGCCCTGTTGGCAGTATGGAACAGGTTGTGAAGAGTCGATATTATGCATTCTTCAGTTATGTCCATAGTGACTAAGGTGCAGTAGGGCCATGTGCCCAAGGTGCAGAGACAGCTTTACATCATCTTTGCCCTTCTGTATGCCTATAAGAACATAAAGCACCAAGGCAACAAGGCAGCATTGAAGCAATCTCAGCCATCAGAGCACATACTTCTCCACTTAGCAGCATATATGGGTTTGTTAACGAAGACCTTTGCCCTGGTCTCAGTCTTACAACTCCCAGCTATAAGAGAAACCGCTCAGCAACAGATGTCACAGGAAAAGGTTAAATTCCCTTTCTAGCCTTTCAAATAACTGGCATGCACAGGTTAGATAGTTTCATTCACGCATGTCCCCTGGGAAGGCTCAGCCAAATTTACTGTACTGAGAATGTTCAGTAAACTAAGAGAAACAGCAAAATGGCTGCCATCAGCTTAGGAAGCAGTTCCATAATTATCTAATTAATGGAAATGTTGCCAAGTGACAAAGTGTATATGCTCTTCAGCTGCATTAAAGCTTTTTGGAAAACAGGCCATCAAAGAGGATGGGAAAAGGTGTTAGCCATTTTATGTTCATATTTATTGGAAATTAAACAGGGTACTGCTTGTGAGAGAGCTCAATATAAGCACATCGTCCTGGTTTTTCCTTACCTGGCAGGAGTCGAGGGGTGAGAAAGCTATGCTGGTGGGATCCAGAATGTGTATCCACAAATTCTGTCTGCATATTTATAGCACAGTGTTTATCACAGAGGGATCCCCTTCTATGACGTTCATCAGGCCTGTGTTCAAACTCACGTGGAAAGTCTGAAAACAAAATATATACATCATGTAACAGCAAAAAATTGCTTCAGAAATAAATGTACATAGTTACATAGCTGAAAAGAGACTTGCGTCCATCAAGTTCAGCCTTCCTCACATATAGAAGGCAAAAAAAAAAAAAAACAGTTTGAAGCACTTCCAATTTTGCAACAAGCTAGGAAAAAAAATTCCTTCTTGTCCCCAGAATGGCAGTCAGATTTATCCTTGGATCAAGCAGTTATTACCCTACATTGAAAGATTATATCCTTGAATATTCTGTTTTTGCAAGTATGCATCTAGTAGCTGTTTGAACATCTGTATGGACTGATAAAACCACTTCTTCAGGCAGAGAATTCCAAATCCTGATTGTTCTTACAGTAAAAAAAATGTATATAATGTTTCTCAAAGTTTCGCTACTTTAATAAAAGAAAATTTAACTTACAGAGGAAAAACATTTTATTATAGGAAATCTTGGTAATGAAAAATAAAAGCAGGTCTCATAGTGGTTGTAGGTGCTCCCTGTGTTCTGCTTATTCCTTTTATAGAATCACTGAGAATATCTGCATCAAGTCACTATCTGTGTGGAGACCCATTGATTACTATCCTCTATCTATCCTAGGCAAGTATTGCCAGAAGCGGTTATAAGAGCGCTAATCAGGAGATCTATACTTCTGAGTGTATTACATCTTATTTCATCAATATTAATCTTGTTATACAATATCACACTATTGGGATTTATTGTCGTTACATACTTATCACGGTGGGGATTTGAAGGGAAAAATTTTAATCTGTCAGTTTCTAAATGTTCTGCAATTAATAAGACTATTGTACATCCAAAGAGTGCTGATAGTAATATATTATTTGTGCTTTGAATGTGTTTTTTTTTTTTTTTATCAAGACTGATTTGTGTGGGCCTTGTTCATACATTTGTTTTATATCCATTTAGGATAGTTCTGTTATTCCCACATCTACCTGCTGGGTACAAGCTTTTTTTTCTTTGTCTTTACATAAAGATCATACCTATCCCCATGGAAGGCCTATTTCTGGCATAAGCTCAGTGACCTCTAATTTGTCCAAATACATTCACTTTCTTCTCCAGATTTTAGTGAAGACGTGCAAGTCCTACTTAAAATATTCACTACAAATTATTCAGATTTTGAGGGATATGGTGGGAGGACTATTATCTTGTCTATTTCTGGTTTGGGGAGGATTTCTTCTTACAGATGTCTGGTAGAGAGATGGACACGAGGTTTGCCCCCAGTTATGCCAGCTTGTTTATGGCCCATTGGGAGAAAACCTTCACATATGGCTAACACAACTGGAGTTTTAAACTGGTGTCATATTGCAGGTACACAGATTACCCTTTCTTTATAAGGAAGGGAGGAGGCAAAAACTGCATCAATTCCTCTCTTTTCTCAAGAACAGTAGGGCTAATAAACTTACTTGAAACTATAGTGATTTCCAATATTACCTTTTAGGGACCTCAACATCTTTATCTACAACTCGTCCATAGTAACGAAGACCCATTTTAAGCCGGTGGATGTGAATGGATAGATTAATTTTTCCAGCTGCCATTATAGCCCATGGCTTTTAAGTATGCAAAGGGCAAATTTCAATGATTAAAGCATAATTGTATCATTGAACAGGACTTTTTGATACAGGCTGAACTATTGAAAAAATTATTTCCTAGAGAAAGATTATCCTGAGGAGGGTGTGGAAAAAAAAAAATTCCATAATCTAGATAGAGGTTCCCTCCTAAAGTATCACAATAACAAGACAGAATCCCTCTAATAAAATGAATGACTGATTGTAGGTCATGGTTTGATTAGACTAAAATTGGTCTGTATGTATGTATGTATGTATGTATGTATGTATGTATGTATGTATGTATGTATGTATGTATGTATGTATGTATGTATGTATGTATGTATGTATGTATGTATGTATATATATATATATATATATATATTTATTTTATTACATAGTTACATAGCTGAAAAAAAAACTTGCATCCATCACATTTCCGATGGACGTCAGCGTCTTCTCACTGTAATTTTCACAGTAAGAATCGCGGAAGCGGCCTCTAGTGGCTGTCCGTGAGACAGCCACTAGAGGCTGGATTAACCCTAATGTAAACATAGCAGTTTCTCTGAAACTGCCATGTTTGCAGCTGCAGGGTTAAAACTAGATGGACCTGGCACCCAGCCCACTTAATTGAGCTGAAGTGGTCTGGGTGCCTATAGTGGTCCTTTAAATAGAAGCGGTCCCAAAACAGAACCCTGAGGGACACCACTTACCACTTTCGTCCAGCTTGAAAATTTTACATTAAGGTGAAATGTTGTGCCATATTGCTGCTTAAACAAAACACAGAAAAATTTTCACTGAATCACAGCTAATCCATATAGTAAAATTTAGATTAGATTACTGTGCTGATATATATTTAACCAAATACGGTTGTGGACATAAAATGTGGATATAAAACTATACTAGAGCTGGTCTAAACATGAAAAGCTATAATATGGGGATGTGTAACTCCTGCACCTCTATTTTAAATAGGGCTGTTTTTTTGTTTTTATAATGGCTATAAGACATACATTTTATTTAATGACCTAGCCTTGACTTGGCCATTTAACATGGCAATATATCTTAGTCAACAGTTTGATAGTGATGCCAAAACAAGAACTTGGGAGTCCCTTTGTGTGCCGATCCTATTGAGAATTGAGTAGACATGTGCATTCGTTTTCGGACAAATACGATTTCATCTGAAAATTCGGACTTTCGTATTAGTTTACTAAAACTTAAACGAAAGCCCTACATGGGAAATATAAACGAAATGACAAATGTTGAATGCATTATCTTTACATTTCAATTCTTTCGTTTACTAGACTCCGTGCTGCAGGGTAAATAACTCCACAGCACGGAGGAGAAAAAAAACGCTGGTTCTCCCTGAAGCCTGACACTTAACCCGTGCAGAGCTGCAAGGAGACTCTTACAAGCATGGGGTTTAGTGACTTACCAGTGCTTGATGAATACACCACTGCGAATGCGCAAAAAAAATAAGCAAGGCGGGAGTCGGCAGGGCTACCAGCTCCCTTTAAGTAATTAATATTAATTCCTACCCAACCCCCTCCTCCCCGCATTAAAACCTAAGGGGGTCTATGACCCCTATATTATTAAAAGGGAGGTTAAATCCTCCTGCATGCCCCTACTCACAGTTAGTGCTGCCCAGTCGCTAGCGCTGTTTCCCCATGGTGAGGAACCCAAATAACAAAAATGGGGGGGGACGGGGACGTGACAGTGCCCGCCTCCGCGCCCCCACCACCCATGAGCGGTGGGGACCTATTGTGCCCCCTGCTCCCCACCCATGAGAGGGGGTTTTTGTGCGCTCTTTTTTTTATTTATTCATTCCTTTTCAATTTTTTTTTTTTTTTTTTTTTAACAGTTGCGACGGGACAATTTTTATTTGGCCTTTTTGGGGGCTGAAGAAAAGAAAATTAGAAAGACGACATCTAATGGCAAGTATGAAATTTTATTTTACATGGTGTTAGTTTTTTTGTTTTTCCCCTCACTATTTTTAGGGTGAGGGGGTAGGTAGGATTTAATTTTATTGGGGAGGGTGACTAGGGGTCCCCTAGTTACTTGTGGGGGGGTATTTTTTATATTTAGCCCCCACCCTCCGCTCATGGGGCCAGGAGACAATGCATGGCACGAGGTGTCCCATTTTGTTACCAACGGCCCCCACCCGCCACTCATGGGTGGGGGCCGGGGGGGCAATAGGTCCCCCTTATTGACATTTGGGGCCCCCACCCGCCGGTCATGGGTGGGGCGGGCGAAGAGGACAATAGGTCTCCCCCATTGTCTGTTAGGGGTACCACCCGCCGCTCATGGGTGGGAACCTGGGGGGAGACAATAGGTCCCCACATTATTTAATTAAGGTCCCCGGTGGGGACCTGGGGGGGGGGAATTAGGCCCCCTTTATTTAATTAGGGTCCCCACCCACCGCTCATAGGTCCCTCTCATTTATATTAATAGCCGCCCACCTGCAGGTTACAGATGGGGGCACTATGTCTACCCCATTTTTGTTATTTAGGTTCCCCACCATGGGGGAACAGTACTAGCGACTGGCTGCTCGCTGTTTAGATGACATACCACGAGTAGGGGCATGCGGGAGGATTTAACCTCCCTTTTAAATATATGGAGTTTATATGGGGGGGGGGGGATTAATATTTATTACGAGGATGCTGGTAGCGCTGCCGGCTCCCTACTTGCTTTTATTTGCGCATGCACCATAGTATTCTCGTCCTAATGGACGAAAGCAAATTTTTTTTTACCGAATGTCGTCCGAAAACAAATGGTTTACAGACAAAATTTGGAATGGACGAATGAAATTTTTCTTTAGCACGAATTAATTTGGACAAAAACAAAAACATCACTGGTGCACATGTCTAGAATTGAGTATTGTCGGTCATCAACTGCAATCACTGCGTAGTTTGCAGTAGCAAATATCTGAAGTCCCACTGGGACACCTGATAGGCCAGAGCCTTTTTGTCTCTGGCAGCCTTGAGTGCCGTGCAAAAACATCGTGAGTGCCATGCATGGCACACTTGCCATTAGGTTACTGACCCCAGTCTATTGTCATGACCTACATCTTATCTAGGTTTGGACTAAAACTTGAGGTTGGAGAGGACATAGGAAAGGCCCTGACGTGGTGACACACTAACCTAGGACAATATGGTGTCTTAAAGTCTAAACATCCAATTCACTGACCGTGGGTAAGAGGTAATTTATTAGTATCACTTTGTATGAGAATCAATATATTCAATTTCTAGCAACTTGTCAGTTTGAAAAAAATCTTAGAGACAAATTACAGTTTAAGAAATACAACTTTTTATTCTAAAAACTTGTATTATTCACATGTGCCCATAACAATTCAATATTTGATTTGCATGTATTATAACACAAACGGTCTCCTAAAAAATAAATCTATCCATGTTAAGAGATGTGATACATCTTTATAATGGTGGTATATATCTATTGCAACAGTGAATACATATTAATAGTCAAGCCAAGATAGATTCGGTTTTGTTTTTTACTTTCCTAATATGACCTAATTGAAAATCTAGAATATAAAAGTGTACTTCATTTTGGAAAGACAGCCGAGAGATTTTTTTGATGCAGACACGCTACTCCATTTTATCAAGACAGAGCGGTTGACTTGTTCAACAGGGTATATTATTCTATTTTACTGATAGAGCAAGCATATACTTTAATCTTATAAACTCTGCTATAATTTATAATGGATTATTAATTTTTTTATAGGTCTATATTTATATTTTTATTTGATAAAATATTTTAAAACAAAACTTTGTAAAAAAAAAATTTAATTCTTTATTTTTTGACAAATTGCATGTGAGGAAATCAATACATATCAAAGGGAGATCAGCAACAAAGAATTACGCTCTACATGGGCATCACAATGTCAAGCAGTAGAATGCATGCAGTATGGATTTTTATAGGTAGAAATACGTACAACAATATGTACAGAAACATTTGTGTAATTAGTGCTCTCTGTAGGTAGGTGCTCTAAATGTGGACCCGTTATGGGTGGAGAGGAGTACACGTGGATTCCCCCATTTATAGGGAATAGATTTGGATCAGAGGTGTTGTAGCAGTGGTTGTAGTTTTTTCCACCAGGTGAGGATCCCCTTGTGACGTCTAGGAATATCGGTAGCGTGGCACCCTCGAAGAGTAGTGGAGTCCTTCCCCAGAGAGCAGCAAGTAGTAAGGCCTTGTCCTGAAGGGACTGGAATCTGAGAATTAAGTCTGCAGTTGCCGACACTGGAGCGTTTGCCGGTTTTGGTAAGCGAAACAGGCAGTCCAATCTCATAATTTTCACCTGTTTCGGCGGTAGCAGGGCAGCAGACAGGCGGCGGATGAAGCAGGGTAAATCCATGAGATCCACCAACTCGGGAATACCCCTCACTTTTAGGTTATACCTCTGTCGTTGAACCTCTATGGCATCCATTCTTTCTGTGGTGGTGAAATGCTGGCGTTGCAGGTTAGTCACCAGTTCGACCGCTGTTATTCTTGTGTCTTTGGTACTAAAGGAGGCTTCAAGCAGAGTAAGCTTGGACGTGGCGACGTCAATGGTGATTTTGTAATAGGCCATATCAGTGGCTATGTTTTTACGCAGGTCTGCCAGCATTCTTTAGAGCAGCTCCCCGGTACTTAAGTGTTTGGGGCTGCACTCTGGTGGTTAGCTAAATGTTGTTCCCTCACCCGGATCAGTATAAGCATCCTCTGAGGAATAAGATGCCATTTCATCCCCAGCGCCATCTTGGCCCATGCACATGGTTGGGAGCTCCGCAGCAGATCCCCAATTTCTCTACTTGTAAAACCTCTATCGGTTCTATTTTTATAAATTTTTTTACCCATTATCCACTCCTGTATCCGTTGCAAGGTCATTGACCAGGATTCCTCCAAAGAAAAATCAAGTTTGTTGCCCAATTGGTCTCAGAGCTCAGTGCTGTGCGTCTGCTCAGTTCCCCTGCTAACTCCGCCCCCAAAAGAAAACTATATTGCTTCCAAGACCATCCCTGTTTTTTTATAGTATTCTCAATTATTTATATTATTATCGCCATTTATATAGCGCCAACAGATTCCGTAGCGCTTTACAATATTATGAGAGGGGATTTAACTATAAATAGGACAATTACAAAAAACTTACAGGAACAATAGGTTGGAGAGGCTGCTCAAACGAGCTTACATTCTATAGGAGGTGGGGTGTAAAACAAAATAGGACAGGAATTTGCAATCAAAAAAGGTGGGCTGCCTTTTAGGAGAGAGCAAGAGACAGGTATGTGAGGTAGAGGTTAGTCTGGGAGGCCATAAGCTTTTCTAAAGAGATGGGTTTTAAGGCACTTCTTAAAAGATGCAAGACTAGGGGAGAGTCTGATGGCAGTAGGCAGGCTATTCCATAGGAAGGGAGCCGCCCGCAAGACGTCCTGCAAGCGTGAGTTGGCCGTACAGGTGTGAACAACGGACAGGAGGTGGTCACGGGCAGAGCGGAGAGACCGAGAAGGGACATACCTATGGATCTGTGAAGAGATATAAGAAGGGCTAGAGTTGTTCAGTGCTTTATAGGTGTGAATTAATACCTTGAATTGACTCCTATAGCATACAGGAAGCCAATGTAAGGCCTGACAGAGGGGTGAGGTGTGTGTATATATTTTAAATATAGAAACTCTTACCAATTATATAATATTATAGCAAGGATAAATGTATGGTTAGCCCTGCTAAATGCTATGCTTTAAAGACTTTCTAGTTATAAATCAGGGGAACCAGAATGGTTACAGAAGAGATCACCAATGAGAAGACTACAATGCCTATTTATTGACAGAACAATAAACAAGAAAATATGCAGGCAGTTTCAGTATGTGAATGAAACTTACTGCATCGTCTGGAAAAAATATATATAGCGCGGTTGCTTCTAAAAGTAGAACCTGGCTATCAAAATAATATGGTCAGAGACCCCCATTAAACAAAGTATATACAAGTAATCCTGCAGTCCTATGCCAGCCCAGGGTAGTAAAGATAAGGAGCTAATTAAATAAATAAATATCTTCACTCCCCCCTAATAATACGCTTTATTGTGATCTGCTATAGGGATAGGAGTATTGAATGACTGAATCTCCATAATCCATACACCCTAGGAAATGTCCTTGTAAGACTAGATACATACTTCCAGACAGAGAGAGATAGAAACTGAAATAAGAGTATAAAGTCAGTCAAAATCAGACTGATATTTTAAAAAAAGTACAAAAGAAAATAATAAAAAAGTATAAAAAAATATATATATTTGCCTGTGTCTTCTAATAATCAAGTACAATATATATAATATATAATAAATAATATTTCCTGTGCTTGAAAGAAATAACATTGTATGTTCATTAGATATTTTCAGCATATATATATATATATATATATATATATATATATATATATATATATATATATATATATATATATATATATATATATATATATATATATATATTTTTTTTTTTTTATACTTTATCATTTTCTTTTGTATTTTTTTCTACTGGGTATAAATCTGCAGGAGACCATTCATTAACATACTCCCTAAGCATTTTTGCTTAGTGATATATTTCGATATTCTAGTCCCTACAGAGTACACACTGAGGCTCTGCCAGGACAAAATATGGACATGTGGGCATTTAGCTATGATATGGACCCTTTCGGCTGACTCCGGCACGGAGACTGCTTAGCTCCGCCCACCTGTCACAGGGGGTCCGCCCACGTGAGGATGATGGGCAGGAGAGGATCGGCAGTGACGAGCACTCCCATGTGAGGCTGTTGGGCGGTAGCGAGTGGGGATGATGAACGGGCTCCGCCCAGCTAGGGGATTGCCGGATCTGTCATGTGACGCGCGTCACGGCGGGTCACGTGACCGGCTAGGGATTCCCTTCATACCCACAATGAGCAGTTGCGGTTACAGTCGTTTAGCCGGGATATTAAAGTCAGCTGTGGATAGACACACCCCCACTTTATATTGGCCTTAAGGTAATCATGACCCCTGGTATTTTGGGTATTTAAGAGGCTTCATTTCAGTTATCTGTTGGCCCCTGACGAAGGTGCATTCCCTCAGCACCGAAACGTACGTTGGCCATTTTTTCTGCACTGGGCACTGGTGTTTGGAGCACCATGATCACCATTTAATTTAATTTTCTTCTTTTTTCTTTCCTATGCCTGTCTAGTTAGCTTTACAGGGAGAGAGGCTTTCTTAATTTAAAATATCAGTCTGATTTTGACTGACTTTATACTCTTATTTCAGTTTCTATCTCTCTCTGTCTGGAAGTATGTATGTAGTCTTACAAGGACATTTCCTAGGGTGTATGGATTATGGAGATTCAGTCATTCAATACTCCTATCCCTATAGCAGATCACAATAAAGCGTATTATTAGGGGGGAGTGAAGATATTTATTTATTTAATTAGCTCCTTATCTTTACTACCCTGGGCTGGCATAGGACTGCAGGATTACTTGTATATACTTTGTTTAATGGGGGTCTCTGACCATATTATTTTGATAGCCAGGTTCTACTTTTAGAAGCAACCGCGCTATATATATTTTTTCCAGACGATGCAGTAAGTTTCATTCACATACTGAAACTGCCTGCATATTTTCTTGTTTATTGTTCTGTTGATATTTGTGGTTAAGCCCCTTTGAGACATCTGGAGTCTCATACTGGTACTCCTGTCTCTGTGCAACACCGGGTAACACTGCCCCCTCTGGGGAGATCCTGGGGAGGTGTGTACGGTGGCTACACAGGGACATAGAACGTTTTGTTCTTTGCTTTTTTCTGCCTATTTATTGAGACCGAGTGACATGGAACATTCATTTCGACTGGAAGAAGCACACCAAGTGGAAAACACGTCTCGAGTAATATAGTTGGGGAAGGCAGAGTTTCTATTAAGAAGCCACAAAACTAAAAACATACCGTGAAAGCATAGTCTCTGCCAACACTTTGTTTTCAATTGTGTTTTATTATCTATAGAAACTTTTTTTTTTTTTTTTTTTATTCTTTATTTTTATTGTGCAGAAGTTTAACAGACAGGCTTGTTATGCCATGACAGTAAATACAGGCATTTCATGAAGCATAAGACTTTTGAGGCATATGATAGTACTGCACCTTTTTTAAACGATAAACAGGCTGATACATGTAATGTCACTTAACAAGAGAACAGTTAGATTGTTTGAAACATCTTATTTGGATTGACATTAACGTAATCAAATATAATTCAAAATAAGGTAACAAGCTAAACAGTAGTTAATTCCTCGGCATGGGAGCCGCTGGGCGCTATGGTCGGTGTAGGCGCACAGGAGGTTAGCAGAGTTTTAATTAATGGTTGCACTATCTTGCCCATCACCCCCGGGGTACCTCTACAGCAGTGGGGAAGGTGTCAGTAAGAGAGGCTGGTATGACCTCAGTGGTGCCACCCGGGGAACGGGCCCGCATAGTCCAATCTGGCTATACCACCACAGCAGGCATATATCATAGACAGTTGTATTCTAAACAGTTGTCATAAAGTAACAGGCTACATGACTTCGCACTTCGTGATCTATTAGAGCATGGCATTGCAGTTCTGGAGCACAATAATCATGGCCAAGGTTTCCCATCGTGTTAGCTGGGGGAGGCGAATGGGTTTGACATAAGAGGCATACTTGACATGATGTTAGATGGTTATGTACTTTAGTTAGTATGCAAGATTGAGTATAAAAGACATGCAAGCTAAGCCCTAGAATAAACAAATATGGCAATTAAATTGGTGGAAATCAAAATAATAAAAATAACGTGGGCTGCTACGAGTAAGTAAGTGATGTCCGTAAGATGGCTACCACCTTAGTTCGTTCAAAATAAGAGTAGGAGTGAGCGATTAAAATTCTTGCCCTTCACAGCTAAGATAGACTTTGCCATGGATGGACCTGTGCATAGGTCTGCTTAGCCGATGCCCGTTATTGTCAGGCTGCTGTCAGTGGAAAAACCTGAGTCCTCTTTTCAGTGTGTGAGGTCGTCGCCTGCCACGGATACCTGCATGCTTCTGCATCCCGCCATTAGACAAGTAGCTGAGTCCCTTAAACTGTCCACGGCCTCTGGGCATTTTTGGTGCTCGTGGTAGTTGTTGCCAGGAGTGTACCTTCCGAGAGAGCAGCTTATGAGCATTGACTCGCCTTCCTCCAGAGCGTCACCCAGGGAAGTGGGGATGAGTTGGCGAGGCGGGTTTTTGGTGTCATTGAGCTGCCGCACGCTCCGATTTCCGGTGGGGCTGATGGCAGGGTGGACATGCAACCATATAGGGCTGCGACCCAGCATCAGATCGATGAACTGCAGTTTCATCCTTGACCTCAGGTGCGGTAGGTGAGTTAAGAAGGGTAGATCTGTGTTCCAGACGCCTCCAGAACTCTTGGCATATCTGGTCAAACCGCATCTCAAAACGTTCTGTCCAGGTCTGGGCCTCTTGTTCCCCCCTCAAGGCTGCAGGGGTTGTGGACCGGCGGCCATCTTAGGTTCAGTATGCGTACTTTGCTTTCCGGCAGGAGACTTCTGCTGGCAGGTATGTGAACTTTCCCAGCGGGGACTGGGATGACCCCCACCGGTCCGGGGGGGGGGGGGGGGAGGAGGGCCGCAGGATGCCAGGAGAGATGTTACTCAGAAAAAGGTCCCCCGGTCGGGAGATCAGCCGTTTCCACAAGGCTTCCACTCAATTCAGCAATGAGCCACCATTATGCACAGCTGCCAATTTAAAAACATTTATTTTAATTGCATCCATGGCACTCCATCATTCTCACTTTTTGGATGTTTTCATGAAGGTTTTCCAGCCACTGTGAATCAATTGGGAACCGCTTCAGTTCTATCAGATGGTCTATGGAGGTGCAAGCCTTGCGTATATACAGAGGGCTTTAGTTGCTGATGGCGTCACTGGCGTACATTTTTCTAGTTTTTAAATTGATCTGCACTATGAAGTTTTTTTTTCCCTTTCTATTTTCCATAGGTTTCTCTACAATTTGAAAAATGGACACATTGATAAGTATTCCTCACGATGGGAGCTCATTTTCTTTATCACAGATTTTGTATTTGACTGAAGTGTAGGGAGACAGTCTTACGTTTTTGCTACGCAACTGTTCACTTATATTTGAGTGCATATATATATTACCTTAGACTTCTTTTTGCTTGAGAACTCTGTGCGTGCTGATGCTTTTGATATAAATCTGTCCATGAGTAGACTGTGCTGTTTGGCAAGATGCCAACTGCACCCAATATCGGCAATATGAGAAGTGAAGCAGGATGGCAGGGGTATCATAGTGCAGTGCATGTAACATTTTCTCTGGCTTTGTAAGTCCCTGGCAGCAGATGAAATCACTTATCCACAGCCCAGGTCACATGCAGGGCTAATATGATGGTGGTAGGCTCTCCTCTGTGGCCGACTGCTGCAAATGGCACTGGCGACAGTCTATAACTTACTGCTTGCACAGAATACATTGCGACGACTCCTCCAGCTTCCCCTCCTTTACCTTTGAGTCCATGCAAGTCTAGAATGCCACTTGGTCCATTGGATGTGCATTCAGGATAGCAGGCTCTTTTGCACAATCCTCTCCACATTGCAAAACCAATATTTATATTTTTTTTTTTTGGTGATTTGGTTAATTTTCCTCTTTAAACTGAATTTTACATTTTATCTTATGTCACTTCCTGTGGTGCCATGTGTCTTATCTTGGTTTGTATATATTTCTAAAAAAATAAAAATGAAAAAAAATCTGAAATGAAATTAGAATTTTGGCCTTGGGCAAAAATCACAGGTCGCAACATACGGTATGTAGGCCTTATAAGGACTGCCCCCAGCAGTTTTCAGGCCCACAAATAAATACATTTCTGATAATCCTGCCCCAAGAAGGTGCGAGCCTAAGGTATACAAATAAAACGGTGTGTGTCTGATTACATGTATGTATTTGCATGTGTTTAATTGTGTATGATGTGTTTGAGAATGCATGTGTGTTAAGTAGATAGCTCCCTTTTTGGTATGCGTGTACCAGTGTCCTCTGTAGAGAGCGAGAGAATATAATCTGTCCTAGTAAAGATAAATTCCTAAATAAATTTTACACATAAAATATAACATTTAATCAGTATTGTTAAAAAAGGAATAAATATCCTAAGGACACAGTGATACAAGGGGTTAAAGAAATAAATATATACAGGAAGAGTAGTGACAAAAAGATAGGTACTTTTGTAGAGAATTTAGTATGAAAATGAGAATTGTTGGCAGTCTACCAGGAAGTAACAAAAAATTGTTACAGTTGTATAGACTCCTCAGGAATTAGTTGATTTTCAGTACAACAAATGACTGAAGAAAAGAAGCCATCAGAGATTATACTAATATATGAAACAATATTAAATAAAGGTAAATATTTATAAATAGGTAGAACTAGGAGAGAGGAAAAGGGGGAATGTCGCCTAAATGTCTAGTTGGAAAAAACAGACCTACGTTCCTGTCTCAATCCTATAAATTAATGAAACAAAATAGTAGTACATATTAGAATATAATCTATAGTGTGAACTGGGCTGGAAGTTGGTGGGTTAACTGAAACGACAAGTAACTGGTGCTACTGATTAGTAAATATTTATAGAAGCCCCGATAGGTATAATGGTTATCTATAATGTCTGTTTTATCAGTGTCTTTCAATGAAGAAATTATGTTACCTGTCAGTATTAGCTAAACCCTGCGTATGTGCCTTCAAGGGCACCTAGTACAATTACTAAAACTATCAATTTCCCAGATTTGTAATTACTATAAATACACTAGCTTAACTGTTCCCTAGCGATCCCTCAAAAATCTTGTCTCTCTAGAACATCCGATAATAAAGTGTAAGGAGAGAATCTCAGGTAAGTATAGTAACAGATGGAGTAGGGAAGGGATGAATATTGGCTAAGGGAGGGGAAAAAAGTTGCAACAGAGCCCTGACACGCATTTCGCCGGCAAGGCGGCTCTCCAAGGGGCTCTTCAAGGGGCTCTGTGTGCAACCGTGTGTATGTACCAGTGTCCTCTGTTTTTATTATATTCTCATTTTGTAACTTTTATACTTTTGACTAAAAGTTCATACACTCCTCCTTACGTACACAATAGTCACATGATTTAATTTATTAAAAATTATTATTATTTTTTTAAATATTCTTTACTACCTTTAAATCAGGATTGTTCTCCAATAGGGGAATAACATCAATATCAGTGTCTAAATGTTCCATTTGGAATTTAAATCAATAGATATTGCCTTCTCAAGGGAGGGGTACCAAGGAATCTTTTTTAGACCTGCAGGGATACTTTGCCTTAAAAGGTTGAGAAATATTGCCTCAGGGCACTGCCTTGCACCATAACCAGTATAGTAAAGCGTTCCTTTAATGCAACGTGTAGTTATATAAAATGGAGAGTACTAAAATCCTTATCAACTCACATGGCAGAAAGTGAGAAAATTAATTTAAGCAGAAAAAATATGACCTTTTACACGGAAAAGGCAAATTTAACAGAAATGTAATCTATTGGTTCTGCAAAAGAGAACACCAAGAGGCTGCATCATGTGCCCTTAATATTGTCCATAACCAACAATTTTAAAATATTTACTTTACAACACATTTATAATAGTTATCCAACATATTGGGTCTGATGACATGTGATGGGCATTGGAGGACTCTGGTAAAGTTTTGAAAGTATCAAACACAGGACTGAAACTTTACCTTCGGTAATCAAATCCGATTCAAATTTCAGAACATTCACAAAATTGCTTCCCGGGTGGCCTTAGGGACATATGATCTTGTAAGCAAATAGTGAACACACACACTAGGATGGGGTTGCCACTACAGAGCCCTGCCAGCTTGCAGAGAGTGCAGTATAGAAAAGTACACACTTAAGTTGGGCATAGGAGAGAAATAAATGAGAGGGGAGAATGCAGGATGGAGCAGTTCTGTTATCTTGCTAACCAGTTTCATTCATACATTTACTTTTTTTATATTCTTTATTTTTATTGTGCAGAGTATAACAATGAAGCCTGCAATGCCACAATAGCAGATGCATCCAGAGTGTGTAGAGAACTGCACTCACTCCCATCAGTCTGAGCCAGGGTGCTTAACTGTACCAGAACCAAACACCAGATTCCATAAAAGTAGTAGAATAAAGGAGAGAGGTCCAGGCACTCCTTGGTTCAAAGAAGGCACTTTATTAGAACCATGGCAACGTTTCGACCATCTTGGTCTTTTTCAAGCTTGAAAAAGACCAAGATGGTCGAAACGTTGCTGTGGTTCTAATAAAGTGCCTACTTTGAACCAAAGAGTGCCTGGACCTCTATTAAAAAAAAAAAAAAAAAAAAAAAAATCCTCAAACTACTGGATAGGAGTTCCAGCCGTAAGAGTCTACTGGAAAATTTAATTGTATATGCAGTGGTATAAGATTAATGTATGTAGCGGTGTAGGTAAATAAGTCCCAAAATAAATGGTCAGAAATGGATAGTGAATAAATCAGGCCAAATGGCGTACCTCCTGCTCTAAGGTCTCTAATAATAATAACTAATGTTCTCAGACTTAAGACTTTAATATAATCCCAAATGGTCAATGTCTGAGACATGTATAGACTTAGTATATAAATGAAAAATAAAATAAAAAGAGCCTAGAGAGTTGCCTATACCTTGTGGTGTCTGGGTTATCAAAAAAAAAAGTGGACACCATCATCTCATAAAGATATAACATCACTCTTAATTATCTGAAACTCATGTCACCTTGATGTGTTTTGTGGGGTTAAAGCATAGTGTAGAACCTAAACGACCTAACATGGCTAAAGGCTGGATAGCGTATGTGGCGAAATCAACCTCGCCACTGGGCCCTGGAGAAGCCTGTTTGCTAGCCTCCTACCTGCTGACTATGGCCCCTGGGTTATTTGGGGCATATTGTACTTTATATTGCTGCAACTGGCCCTTTTAAAATCATCGATGGACATATTGGGACTTTTTGGGATTGTGGCGAAACCGACCTCGCCACGTGTCCTTGGAGGGGGCCGATTGCCCGCCTCTTGCCTTTGGACTATGGACCAGACTTTATGGGAATGTGATATATGGTTTTGAAGTTATAAATATTGTGTAAAAAGTATATTTTAAACTGTATGAATAATGGGATTATGTGTCACACTAAGGGGAGGGGATGTGTGGGAGGTAACATCTATGTCATTGGTTCTTTTATGCCTCCCCCTGGGTGTGGCCTGTATGTGTGAGTTGGAAATAAAAGCCAGGCTGGATGAGCCAGTCCAGAGTTCCTGTTTTACCCTCAAAGTGAAGTGTCGTCTCATTATTGGGGGAAGGATTTATTGCATGCTGTTCCAGTTGACTGCTAGGAGTACAAGCCTATTCGTATGGTTCCTATTCAATGGTCTACAGCATTCATATGCTTGGGAGAATTTAAAGGTTTCTCGGATTCGGTGATTGTGGTGTCTGCCAGAGTGCTTGGAGTCCTCAGGAAGCACTAGGAGCATCCATTAACGGAGGTACCAAGTCGGGGTGCCAGGTGATCCGTTACAGCGTATAATGCAAATCTTTGCAGAATAAATAGAATGTATCCAGAAAAACCAAGTTGCAAAGAGGGGAATAACTTATATGACAGGCCAATAAACTTGAAACCTCTACGGTTTAATAACTCTAACCACAGTCATTGTGATCAACTTATTCCAGTTGCAAAAAAGTCAAAATAACATTAATAATTATTGCAGAGTGAACATAGCCTGTCATATTGGCTGTTAGTAACAGAATCAATCCTGATTGAGTGGTGACTAAACCGAACATAAAGTCCGAGAGATTGAGTCTATCCAATGTAACCAACGGTCAAAAGCCCTTGTATAGCTGGCCTATATTAATTTCAAAAATGTGCTGTCATTTAATGCCATGATATTGTTTATTTTCTGATATCTCAGCGGCTTGCATCTGCTGTCGTGGCGATATAGGCATGTTTGTTACTCTAAGCACTTCAAAAATAAAGAATTTAAAAAAAAAAATGTATTGCTGGCAAGAATGCTTAATTACCCCACTCAAACCAGTTTAGGCAAAATCGGAGGAAAAGGAAAGAAACAGAGTTAACAAAGACGTGCTAATGTGCAGAACCATACTTAGAATGTTGGTTACCTGCACATGGTGATAGAGTGCCCTGTGAAGTGAAAGAAACTGAAGGAACAAACCCTCAACCCAACACGCGTTTCGGTGCCACAGTAGTACACCTTCATCAGGGGCTGAATCCATACTGACCAAGGATCTCTATTATATACAAATATGTCTGCTGGGGCTTAGAGCATGGACCAAACGGTATTTAGAATTGGGCCAATTTCGGGCGCCAAAATACCAGTATCTCATTATGTAAATGAGATTTACGAATAGTCCAATCGGGAGGCAAGCCCCGTTAACGGACGTTTAACTGCCGATTTTATTACAAGACACAGAGGCTCGTATTTGCATATCCCTTTCTTTACTGTCCACAATAGCAGCAAAGAACATTAACAGAATTGAAAAGCCCCCTCATGTCCAGTATAAAACCCTAGTCCGCCTTCCCATTTCCCTCTTTCTTTGCTGCTACCACGTCAGATAACTACCTTTTTATTATACTCTGATAATACTTCATTTTCTCATTACTATACATTTATAATTTTATTAATCTTTTCCTTACATCCTGCTTTATGTATTTTATGTGACTGAATATTAGTTCTTCGTTGTACTCCCAGGTTCCCAGACCGTGTGGGGTGCCCTCATACTCACTAGGGGCACCCCCCACCTTTATTCCTTGTGTCAAATCCGGACCTTCTCTCACTAGACTTTATACCTGTTTTCTGGTCTCTGTTCAGCGCTTTAGCGCCATTTTCTCCCTGGGTACTTCGGTCTCCATTAGTAATTCGGTTGTTTTCCCTCATTTTAGATGAATTTTTCATTCAAATTTTTTAGACGAATGACTGTTCACCTTTTTATTCACTTTACTTAAACCCTTCTATCTATTCACTGCATTCATTCGGTTTTTTCTTTTCCCACTCTTTTCTGGTCAGCTCAGTGACCCTCCTGTTTCTCCTCCCGCCTTTTGGGACCTGCCTTCCTCATACCAACGGTCTGGGCCCTGGTGAGAGTCTCTGTCTGTCAGCATTTTTTAAATACCTTTCTCCTATCTGGTTTTGAATATTGCAATTCTACTATTACTTTAACAGTCAGTTTGGGTGAATTACTCTCACTGACTTTATCCCTAGCATTGTTATTACTATGCCTAAACCCAATATGCCTGTCTCCCCCGCCCATACGGATGGGGACAACACCACCCCATTAGGGGAGACCTCGGCCACCATGTCAAACCCGCTCTCTTCGGGCGATAACCCCCATATTTCAGAGGGACCCCAATTCACAGCGCTTCAGCGCTCTATGTCCGACGCCATTATGGCAGCAATGGGATCTATGTCATCAGCCCTCTCAGTCCATTGCCCAAGCCATTTTGGCACGGCCTATGGACGCAGATCCCAGTGATTTAGGCGCAGCCCTCACGCGCCCTATGGGACAGCCTGGTGACCAGGCACATAGAAAGGCTACACTCAAAGCCAAACATTTCTCTCCCTGCCTCCAGAAACACCAAGACTAGCGCACCATTGGTCGCCCCTGAAAGCGTGACCCAAGCACGCAAACGAGCCTTTCCGCGCCAGGCAGAACGGGCGCGGCTTTGGAAATGTGCGAGAGCACAAATTGAGAGCGACTCCGACTCGGAAATTGGGTCAGAGGAGGAGGCCAAGATCGAGTCAGAGACCGACTCAGATACAGAGAGACCTGAGTGGGGCACAGACCTCTTTTCCTCCGCACAAGCGGAGACGCATGGAGGTGAAATAGGGACGGCAAACCCCCGCGGCCGCGGGGTCCGCCCTAGTGGATCCGCTGGGAGAGCCATTAATTGACCCGGGCGAGCTTCACCACCCAAGGTCCGCAGAATGGCTCCCAGCGGACCCCGTTGCAGGCTACCTAGAAGCCTGGGAACGGCGCCCACTCAGTAAGGCTGCAAGAAACAAGCTTAGGGCAGAATGGCCCAGACCAATAGTCCACAATAAAGTGTGTGACACCCCAGAAGTGGACCCAAAAATGACCCAGTACCTAACCAAACTGGGCTGGAATGCAAGGGTTTAGACTCAGCCCTGCGTGCCTGCCAAGACAAGCACCTAGACATATTTGGCCCCTTGTCCAAACTGTTTGACCTGGCGGAAGACGCCAAAGCGGAACACGCCAAAGCGGAACACCGCATGGTTGACCCCGATGACCTTCGTGGCTGGGTCCAAAGAGCAATATGCATTGCCGGGAGTGTGAATACCTCCCTATCAATTGAACGGCGTAAAGCCATACTTTTTAAAATTGACCCCAAACTAGCCAACTTGGCCCTCACGGAAGCCGGCAAAAATGCTCAGGGCCTTCTGTTTGGAGACTCATTTATCAAAGATTTGGGGCGTTACGTGGGCACGTTCACTGCCCTTGATAAAGCACAAACCTCTATGAGAAAGGTTTTCCAGGGACGGGTCTCTACCAGGGCCGGCAGATCTAGGAGCCGTCTGGCCGGCCGGAATTATTTCCAGTCCCGAAGTGCGGGACGAGGCTCCATTACTCAACACCCCACCTATCACGACACAAGGGGCCGATCTCCATTCTTCCTGTCCCGCGGCCGGCAATGGCGCTGAAGAGGTTTCCGTGGATACACCGGCTCAAGACGACCTTACGGTGAGTCTTTACAATTCTCACACTATGCGCACACATCTATGTTTTTCTCATGTTTGTGTAGGGGGCAGACTCCAACATTTTTTCCCAGGATGGTAGGGCCTGACGTCTGACACCTGGGTGCTCAACACAATACGGGGGTTTCACAGAGAGCTAGTGGGGGATCCGGTAAGTACCCCCTCCCCCAGATCATTTTGCCTCTCTCGGCACGATCGCATGTTGATCAACGAGGAACTGCTCGACCTCCTAGACAAGAGGGCGATAGAACAGGCACCCATAGGCAACACTGGGGCAATGTATTTCTCGTGGAGAAAAAAGGTGGCCTTAAGCGCCCGGTTATAAACCTGCACCCCCTCAACAACTTGGTAAAGTATCGTCATTTCAAGATGGAGGGTATACACCTCCTGAGAGACCTACTCCAGCACGGAGATTTGTTGGCAAAACTAGACCTCAAGGATGCCTACCTTATAGTCCCGGTGGCAGAAACATCTCGGGACCTCTTACGCTTCCATTGGCACAACAAGACCTGGCGTTTTACCTGCCTCCGCTTTGGCCTCTCATCGGCCCCTTGGTGCTTCACCAAGCTCCTCCGCCCGGCGATGGCCTGGCTACGCAGTCGAGGGATAAGACTTATCGTCTATCTAGACGACATCCTACTTGTGTCGTAAGAGGACCTGGTGAGCTTGAGCCATATCAAAATGGTACTAGATCTCCTTTCCCGTCTAGGGTTCATCAACTGGGAGAAATCCCGTCTGACCCCTACGACACGGATAGAATTCCTAGGATTTATGGTGGACTAACTTCAAGAATCCTTGAGCCTACCCACGAGCAAGGTTTGTGCGATCTGCAAGGAGCTGCGCAGGGCACTCCTCCGACCGCAACTCACATTGCGACAATTAGCTCGCTTGATCGGCCTCTTAACATCCTCCATTCAGGCGGTATTTCCCGCCCCTCTACATTACAGAGCCCTACAACGACTCAAGATTGCGCACCTACGGGAAGGCGCATCCTACGCGGACCTGGTGACTATGGACAAAGAGACAAAAGACGAAATCCGCTGGTGGATTCTCAACCTGGCCGCTTGGAACGGCAAGTCGATCTTCGGCTCCCTCCCGGAGTTCACCATAGAATCAGATGCGAGCCTACAGGGATGGGGCGCTCACTGCGCAGGCGTGTCTATGGGAGGCCGCTGGTCGGAAACCGAAGCCCGGTTACACATGAATGCCTTGGAACTCCTGGCGGGCTCCTTCGCGGTCCGCAGCTTCGCGAAAGATCAGGCACATGGATGTATCCACCTCCGCATGGACAATGTCTCAGCAGTGCGGTACATCAATCACATGGGCGGTACCCATTCGGCGCTCCTAGCCGAATTAGTGAAAGACTTCTGGGAGTTCTGTCTGGAACGGAACCTGATGGTTCAAGCAGAATATTTGCCAGGGTTACACAATGTCCAAGCGGACTGGAGTTCTCGCTATCTCTCGGACGCCAGCAACTGGAAATTGGACGTGGAGGTGTTCTCCATTATATCATCTCTGTGGGGTCCTTTTGCTATAGACCTTTTCGCATCCCAACTCAACGCCCAGCTCCCGCGTTTCTTCAGTTGGAGACCAGACCCATCAGCAGAAGCCATTGACGCCTTCCTGCAGAACTGGCAAGAAACCCCACTATATGCGTTTCCCCCATTCTCGATGATCCCCCACACCCTCATCCAAACCCGCCGCCAGCGGGCCGAACTAGTCCTTGTCACCCCTTTCTGGGGGATGCAATCATGGTTCCCACAGCTATTGGAGATGGCGGTGGATCTCCCCAGATTGCTGCCAACCTTCCAGGACCTTCTCAGGAACCCGTCAGGGGATTGTCACCCCCTCCTGGTGAATGCCTCGCTCAGCCTACTGGCCTGGCGCATTTCAGGGGACCCTGGGAAATCCGAGGTGTTTCGGACTCTACTCGACGACTCTTGGCGGATGCATGGGCTCCGGGCACTCGACGAGCATATGGGTCAGCCTGGAGAAATTGGGCTAGCTGGTGCATGGCTAGGAACGTGGATCCCGTTTCAGCCCCTGTGACATTCATTCTGGATTTCCTCACATCCCTCTTCGAGGAAGGGAAGGCATACCGAACTATCAATTTATACAGATCGGCTATTTCCTCGACACATCAAGGCTTGGACGGAAACCCAGCGGGTCAACACCCACTAGTGTGCAGACTCCTAATGGGGCTCCAGACTTTCCCGACCACCCAGGCCCCGCTACTCCTCCACTTGGGATGTTTCCACAGTTTTGTCCTTCCTCCTCGCCTGGCCTCCAAATTCGGATCTCTCCCTACGCCAATTATCGGCCAAACTACTTTGTCTCCTTTGCCTTATATCTTGCAAGAGCGTATCGGACGTCTGGGCCTTGGACCTCGACGCTAGATCATACACCCCTGACGGGGTAACGTTCACCATCAATAGACGAACCAAAACATCGATTAGATCGGTTTCATACCCGGCTTTCCCATCTACACCAGCACTGTGCCCGGTGGCGTGTTTAAGAGAATACGAGGATCGCACTCGTACTAACCAGGTGGCGACTACACCCCAGCTCTTCCTCTCACTTCGTCCACCTTTTAAACTGGTGGTAAGCACTACCCTTTCCCGTTGGTTTAAGTGGCTACTCGGCTCAGCAGGTATCGATACCTCCATCTTCGGGGCTCATTCAGTAAGGAGCGCCTCGGCATCCGCAGTTATCACATCTGGGGCACGCCTGGAGGACCTTATGAGGATGGCTGATTGGTCTACAGAGTCGACATTCTGAGAATATTACTTTCGCCCGACTACTCACCTGTTTACGGCAGTGGTGGACCAGCTTTAAACTTGCAAATACGAGCCTCCGTGTCTTGTAATAAAATTACATGATTTTGCTATTGCATGACAAAAAGTCATGATATTAATAAAGACATGGAGGCGAGTATTGTCCCACCCAACTTGCGTAAGTATGTGAGGATTTTATTCCGCAAATTTTCCCACCCACATCGTCTGCATACGGATGACTACGGACAGGTGGTAAGTGGGACATTTTCTTGCACTTATGTATGTGGTTCTTTGTCTTATAGATGCAATTGCACTAGCATGACGCTCAGGTGAGATTATGTATATTCGGCCTCTTCCGGCCTTGATATAGGTACACAGATCCGATTTAACCTTTGGGTTCCTGTCGCTTATGTTTTCACAGCCTGACCTGGACCTGCACGAGTCAGCCGGAGACACGCTGCCACGCCCAGATGAAACGACCCTTCTCATCCAGTGGAAACGGCTCATCATCACCTGTTTATGAACTTGCTTCCATGGGACTCACAGTTATGCGGGTTACAGAAAGCCCGAAGTTTTGTTGACAGTTACCTACATGTTATATTCTTACGTTTGTTAAATTTTTCGTGTAGCACCTTCAGAAAGAGGGAAATGGGAAGGTGGACTAGGGTTTTATACTGGACATAAGGGGCGTGGCCTGTGTGTGAGACATGTACTACCTTTTCTTTTCAATTCTGTTAATGTTCTTTGCTGCTATTGTGGACAGTAAAGAAAGGGATATGCAAATACTCGCCTCCGTGTCTTTATTAAAATCATGACTTTTCGTCATGCAATAGCAAAATCATGTAATTAACTTAGTAATTAACCCTGTGATGCCCTGGCCTCATATTCGTGAGGATGACATTTGTCACTATGTATATTGTGATACCCCAAATAAACATTCATGCTCAATAGCCCATTTAAATTTAAAATGGGCTATTGAGCATGAATGTTTATTTGGGGTATCATAATATACATAGTGACAAATGTCACCCTCACGAATCTTGTCTTCTTACACTGAACGAGAGATATTGAGCTAATGAGGAAATGGGCACAACGTGGCAAGTGACGAGTATGCACAGTAGCCCCCATCAATGCTTACCTATGGGGTAGCATTGGATTGGCTGAGATTATTGCCAATGATCTCGGCCGGAGCAGAACTGCAGCATTGGAGAGACCGGTGAGCTGTGGGACCAAAAGGTAAGTAAATCATCTGTAATTACCTGTTTAGACGAGTGCCAATAATCTACATAGTGAGAGTTCTAGCTTGAAGGCACAAATGTGAAAAGAAAAATTAAAACAGCACTTTACGTGAAGGATCGACATTGTATCATTGCCTGAAAATTGTAAACTTTATAATGAATAGTTTTCAGAAAGGGGGAAAACAAAAAAGGTATATACTGTTTTAATTTCATATGGTTCTTAAACCGATGATCTTAAGGTATCTGCCCAGTTCTACTGAAACAACACCAACCATGACTTCTCTTCTCCAAACCATAATAAACACTTTGACTCTGTTTAGTAAATAACAGAAGTATAATGCAGGAGAACGAATGGGACTGTACAGTAAGCCATCTGCTAGGTTCTGAAGGAACCAGTTTTATCAGCTTTTTTTTTTTTAAACCTAAACATGATGTAATTGTGTCGATTAAAGTGACACACTGTAAGAATCTCGGGAAGCCACCATTGGACACTAATATTGCACCGATTCACTGACTAGCAGAGAATTGTCTGGGGTTGGATTTTTATGGGGTTGGGAAAGGGCGAGATGGTGCAGGCGAGCTACCCTTTCTTTCTTTAGCCACCTACAATGTGAGGGTGTTTGTTTTGTTTTTTCCACCTTCCATTCTCCTTCCTCAGATTCCATACCTTGTCATTCACATTTCACTTTGCGCTCTTACAATGTCTTCTCCTCAGCCTGCTGCTCCTGAACAACGCTCATCAATAGTTAACTAGAAGAGTTACAATCTTACAAATAAACAAAGTTGTGTACAGGCACCACAGAACTGCACCAAATATGGTTTCTAACTGTGCAATCTGTATCTGGTTTTAATTATGTGTATCACATACAAGAATTCATTCTCCCTTTGCCTTTAATGCCTAAGAGGCTATGTTTTACTGCGCTGTTCTGTGATAAGTTACCAACAAATTTTGAATAAAAAGAAATCTCAAAAAATAAAAATAAAAACAGTAGGCAAGTTCTAGAGGTGTTCATGAATATTTAGCTGTAGTTTTATTCTACATGTATGTGCTAGTTATGGATTTCGGTTTCCAAAAATACTTATATTAAACTTTGAAGTGTTTTATTTTTTTCTTATCATATCTTGATTGGAGGAAGACCAAGTGATTAGTAATGCATTATTACAGGTCCACAGGTTTACTGACTTGACTTGCAACAGACAAGGTGTAGTTTTTGGACCATCATCAGCTGAAGGGGATATTTACTAAACTAGGAATTGTAGCAAAAGGAAATTTCGGATCAAAACAGTCAAATTGTTACTTTGGTTAAGTTTGACAAAAACACATATATATATATATATATATATATATATATATATATATATATATATATACACACACACATATATATATATATATATATATATATATATATATACACACACAAGTCGAGAATGCCATGATTTAAATAAAAAATTTTAAACCCATTTCACTAAAGAGTTAAAAAAAAAAAGGTGTGGTGTTTAAATATATGCAATATGTATAGAATAAAATACACTCATAAATAAGCTTAAAATTCTAATAATGTGGCTAGTCAGTACTTATACAGACAAATATTTTAATCAATGTAATTTATTTAAAATTTAAAAAAACGTATTACTATACTATAAAACTTATACTTCTACTATAAAAAAAAATAATTATACTAAGCACATACTAGTTGTAAAACAGTACGTCTAGCAGAGCCTCTACAAGGCACTGCCAGTAAGAGGGTTAAAACGAATATAAAATAAATTTAAAAAAATCCACAAAATATCACAATATTCTAAACGAACAGCTAGTAGGTTTCTGTGCATGTACAAAACTACATATATAAATTAACGCTTATACAAAGAAACAAAAGCACACATGAAAATATTATTCCAAATCATGTGGAAACCAAATAAATTGCCATTAACAAGTTATCTTTAGGAGGTTTTTAAAGCTTACCAAAGGTATCATGAGTGTACCTCCTGTGCCGGTTGTACTCCCCATCCATGTCCGCTATGTGTGTATGCAGACTGACAGCAAGCTTTCTGATTGACTATAGACATACACAAGCTGCCCGCCGCGGGAGAGGGCTTTAAAAACCATGCAGCTATACCACGCATGCGCAGCCCTGACTGTTGCATGCCGGGAGTTGTAGTTCCATGGTAAATTGTTGTAAATCTCTTCAAATGCACGCGTTCCACGGGTGAAGGATGTACACTCCTTCACATGAGAGGAGCTATTCATATATGTAATGCAGCCTTGCATAGCCATGCGGCTATGTGGTAAATTAGAATATAATGTTTGACATGTGTTTATTATTGCTATTGTGATATCTGTCAAGTTCATGTGTATTCATTTGATTTAATAATAAAGAATAAAATAAAGATGTAATAATAATTACCGTGTAAACCTCTTCATTATGCGTAATAATGTCTGAACAGGATTAAGTCATAATAGATTCATATAATATCTTCTTAACAGTGCATTATTGGAAAAATAACTCTTCTAGGTTACCTACAAAGCAAAATAAATCTACAAATTTACATAATATTGGATTGGCTGGCTGTAGAAAAGTTATGATTTTGTAACTACAGGGATTGTAACAGATCACTACCGAATCAGTGTATTAGTTATAAACCAGGTTACAATGTAGTCACTGTTTTGCCTTGATACAACCTAATTTATTTGTCTGGGTGTAGGTGCAGATAATACAATGAGGAGTTTGTTTAAATAAAGTATGTTACACTGTAGTCACAAAACAACGTTAGCTTAAAGGGACACTCCAGGCACCCAGACCACCTTTGCCCATTGGAGTGCTCTGGGTGCCAACTCCCACTACCCTTAACCCTGGAAGTGTAATTATTGCAGTTTTTTAATAAACTGCAATAATTACCTGGCAGGGTTAACTCCACCTCTAATGGCTGTCTACTAGACAGCCACTAGAGGGCACTTCCTGCATCCTAGCACAGGAAACCTGTGCTAGAGCGTCGCTGGACATCCTCACGCTGTGTGAGGACCTCTAGCGTCACTCATTTCCCCATAGGAAAGCATTGAAAAGCATTAGGTCTCCCTGGCCGGTGGGCGGGATCAGTCTCGCACCCCTGGCCGACACAATCACAGGGAGGAGCAGTGGCGGAGGAAGAAGCAGGTAAGTCACTGAAGGGGTTTTCACCCCTTCAGCAACCAGGGATTGGGGGGTGGGAGGGAGAGGGGACCTGCAGTGCCAGGAAAACGGATTGTTTTCCTTTCACTGGAGTTTCCGTTTAACGAAGCAATATTGGTGTATAGGGCATGCCCCTGCAGGCTCACTGCTCAATTCTCTGTCAGTTAGGAGTTCACTTATTTTATGCGGCCTTAGGCACACCTCCTTGTATATGACTTACACAGAATTCCTAAACACATCCTATAAAGAGTCCTCTAACTTTATACTTCCTTTATTGCAATTTCTGTTTAGTTTGGAATTATCTCCTGCTCTGTTAGTAGCTTGCTAGACCCTTAAGCTTAAGTAGCCTGGGTGCCTTTAGAGTCCCTTTAAGCTAAAGTTGTTTTGGTGACTATAGTGTCCCTTTAACTACACTGCTCAAAAAAATAAAGGGAACACAAAAATAACACATCCTAGCTCTGAATGAATTAAATATTCTTCTGAAATACTTTGTTCTTTACATAGTTGAATGTGCTGACAACAAAATCACACAAAAATAAAAAAAATGGAAATCTATTTTTTCAACCCATGGAGGTCTGGATTTGGAGTCACACTGAAAATTAAAGTGGAAAAACACACTACAGGCTGATCCAACTTTGATGTAATGTCCTTAAAACAAGGCAAATGAGGCTCAGTAGTGTGTGTGGCCTCCACGTGCCTGTATGACCTCCCTACAACGCCTGTGCATGCTCCTGATGAGGTGGCGGATGGGCTCCTGAGGGATCTCCTCCCAGACCTGGACTAAAGCATCTGCCAGACCTGGACAGTCTGTGGTGCAAGTGAGGTCTTGCATTGTTTTGCATTAGGAGGAACCCAGGGTCAACCGCACCAGCATATGGTCTCACAAGGGGTCTGAAGATCTCATCTCAGTACCTAATGGCAGTCAGGCTACCTCTGGCGAGCACATGGAGGGCTGTGCAACCCCCCAAAGAAATGCCACCCCACACCATTACTGACCCACTGCCAAACCGGTCATACTGGAGGATGTTGCAGGCAGCAGAACGTTCTCCACGGCGTCTCCAGACTCTTTCACGTCTGTCACATGTGCTCAGTGTGAACCTGCTTTCATCTGTGAAGAGCACAGGGCGCCAGTGGCGAATTTGCCAATCTTGGTGTTCTCTGGCAAATGCCAAACGTCCTGCACGGTGTTGGGCTGTAAGCACAACCCCCACCTGTGGACGTTGAGCCCTCATACCACCCTCATGGAGTCTGTTTTTGATGGTTTGAGCAGACACATGCACATTTGTGGCCTGCTGGAGGTCATTTTGCAGGGCTCTGGCAGTGCTCCTCCTGTTCCTCCTTGCACAAAGGTGGAGATAGCGGTCCTGCTGCTGGGTTGTTGCCCTCCTACGGCCTCCTCCACGTCTCCTGATGTACTGGCCTGTCTCCTGGTAGCGCCTCCATGCTCTGGACACTACGCTGACAGACACAGCAAACCTTCTTGCCACAGTTCGCATTGATGTGCCATCCTGGATGAGCTGCACTACCTGAGCCACTTGTGTGGGTTGTACACTCCGTCTCATGCTACCACTAGAGTGAGAGCACCGCCAGCATTCAAAAGTGATTAAAACATCAGCCAGGAAGCATAAGCACTGAGAAGTGGTCTGTGGTCACCACCTGCAGAACCACTCCTGTATTGGCAGTGTCTTGCTAATTGCCTATAATTTCCACCTGTTGTCTATCCCATTTGCACAGCAGCATGTGAAATTGATTGTCACTCAGTGTTGCTTCCTAAGTGGACAGTTTGATTCACAGAAGTGTGATTGACTTGGAGTTACATTGTGTTGTTTAAAGGACCACTATAGTGTCAGGAAAACATACCCCACCCTCAGGGTCCACCTCCCGCCGGGCTCTGGAGAGAGGGAGGGGTTAAAATCTTACCTTTTTCCAGCGCCGGGCGGGGAGCTTTCCTCCTCCTCTCCTCCTTCCTCGCGACGTCACCGGCTGAATGCGCATTCAGCCGGTCGCATAGGAAAGCATTTACAATGCTTTCCTATGGACGCTGGTGTCTTCTCACTGTGACTTTCACAGTGAGAAGCACGCAAGCACCTCTAGCGGCTGTCAATGAGACAGCCACTAGAGGCTCTGGAGGCTGGCTTAACCCTCAGTATAAACATAGCAGTTTCTCTGAAACTGCTATGTTTATAAAAAAAAAGGGTAAAAGCTAGCTGGACCTGGCAACCAGACCACTTCATTAAGCTGAAGTGGTCTGGGTGCCTAGAGTGGTCCTTTAAGTGTTCCCTTTATTTCTTTGAGCAGTGTATATTGATGATTGTTCACATTTCTCTTTTTGAAATATATTTACTTTTTTGTCATCTCTATCATTTATGTGTTCAAATTCTCAGTGTAACTGTGTTACAAAAAGGGAAAATTACAATTCTTCTTTTGAACTTTAGTTGAAATAAAATCATTTTAGTGTCTTATTTTAATCTTAACACATGGTTATTTTTAGGATATATAATGATATATTACAGCACTTCCCCCATAAAACTCATAATGCTATAACCATTTTGATTATTGAAACCATCTCAAAGATATAAGAGAATTTGAAAGGAGCTGATAATCACTAGGAGGCCCAGGTACATGCTGGTAAGTGTTATTAACATAAAGGCAGGAAATAAATTGTTTTTCATATTGTCTTAGACACCCTCCTTATGCTAACCCAATTGGTTGCCCAACAGGGAGAAATCAGTGGAAGTCATCAGGGCATACCAGTGGTAGGAGACAGTCTCCTTCCAGTGGCAGGTGGCAGGGGATGAACAGAGCAGCCGAAGCAGCCTACCGACACGTGTCTTGTGGGGGTGCAGCAGGGGAGGTGCGCACTATCACTGTTGTTGCGGAGTTGGTCCCAAGGGGCCTGCTTAAATCACTCTCTACTGATTACCTAGTTCCCTCATGCACCCTGTACTGATGCTGAGGCTGGAATGTGACATAACCCCAGTACCGCATCAGTAAAGCATTAAAAGGGAGCTGGGCAATTAGAGAATGATCCCTGCAGCTCCCTCTGGAGACCAGGGATGAGGCTCCACTCCAGCTCTCCCTTCAAAGGTAAGTGAATAGAGTCTGGGTGTATCTATTGTTAATAAATAATAAAATAAAAATTAAGTGTATGGATGGAAGTATTTGTGTGCATGTAGGAGTCTGAGTACCTAAATGCATGTGTATCTCAATGTTTTTACGTGTCTGTGTGTACGTATATCATTGTGTGTGTCTTTGTATATGTGTCCAGACAGGGCCAGTGCAAGGATTTTTGACTACACAGACTACACATTTTGCCGCCACCACCCCTCCAAAAATGCATCTTCACCACTGTGTCTCGTAGCCCCCCCTTTTGAATTTCATACCCTCAATTGTGTTTCATATGCCCTCTCTTGAATGTCTTACCCAGTTTGCCCCTTTGTGCCTTACACCCCCTTTAGTGTGTCTTTTACAACCCCTCTAATGTATTTCTTACTTCCCCGCCAGCCCCTTTGTGTCTCTTTCTACCCCCCTATCCCCACCAAAAATGCATCTTCACCTCTGTGTCTCGTAGCCCCCCTTTTGAATTTCATACCCTCAATTGTTTCATATGCCCTCTCTCGAATGTCTAACCCAGTTTGCCCCTTTGTGCCTTACACACCCTTTAGTGTGTCTTTTACAACCCCTCTTATGTATTTCTTACTTCCCTGCCAGCCCCTTTGTGTCTCGTTCTATTCCCCCCCACAGGCCTTATCTATCTCTCTTCCCATATAGACATAGATACAGGCAAAAATACATATATGCACAAATACACAGACATACAGACACACAACCATACAAGCACACAGACTTAGTTATTCAGGCACACAGTCACAAAGATATACAGACACAGTCATAAAAGGCACACAATCAAACAAACACAGTCATACAATCTACACTTACAGGTACACTGTCATACAAAAACAGACATACATTCATATAGACACAGACATAAAGAGACATACAGACACAGTTATACAGAGACATAAAGACTGTATGTCTCTGTATGACTGTATGTGTATGTACAGAGAGTGGCTAAAAGATAGATCCCCATCTGTCGTGCAACTTCAACAATGCTTTGAAAGCTGGGGCTCTACCAATTCTCCATGTTTGCAGGATTGTATTTAGCACTGACCAGTATTTGTGTGTTGGAATTGTAAGCATGTTTTTGTAAGGATTATGTTTGTGTGAATGTAGGGTTTTTTTTGTATGTAGTGTTTGCGTTTGAATGCAAGCATGCATTTATGTGTAGTGTTGGCTTTTGAATGCAGGGGTGTGTTTATATATAATTTTGATGTCTAATATAGATGTGTGTTTGTATGTACTGTTGACATTTGAATGCAGGGGTGTATTTGTGTGTAGTGTTGGCATTTGAATGCTGAGATGTATGCACATATACACATACACTAACACACTGTGATACACATACACTAAGATACACACACTGACACACATACAGACACACAGATACAAATATACACAAACTGATACACATTCAGATAGACAGACAAACTGACAGACATATACACACACTGACATACAGACACACACTGACAGACATACAGATACACACTGATAGACAGACATACAGATACAAACAAAGAAACACTGAAAGACATGCAGATACACACACACACACACACACACACACACATGCTGGTCAAAATATACACTTTTCTAGCCACCCTCCTGTTTCCTACCTTGTGAGTTCAGGAGGGTGGCTTACCTGGGATCCAGAGTGCTGTCTGAGCCAGCCCCCCTCCTCTCTGCCTTCTCCTGCTCCAGTCTTCTTGCTGATAAGAAGGGGGCCGGCGCCAACCGCGCTGTGTACTACAGAAGGAGCAGAGATATGACGTCTTCATATCCCCGCCCCCTCCACACAGTCCACGGCATGCCAAGAGCGGAAGTCAAGCTGGACGGAGTTGCAGGCGCTCTGCCACGCCACGAGAAGTGACCGGCAGGAGAGAGGTGCTGTGTGCTTCCCTCCTCCTGGCAACCCAGACATTTGCGCACCTGGGCCGGTGCAATCTAAGGCTGCCGCCTGTGCCGCCTTATGGACGCGCCGGCCCTGTGTCCAGGTTTGTGTATATAAAACACAAATATAGGTTTGCGCCAAATATATAGTCCAATAAATCCACAAATGTTTGAGAATTTCCATGCCGATAGCCATCCAGACTTCAGATAATTGGAAGCAAATGCAATAAAACAGAGTATAACCAGTGATAATGCAGATTGTCAAGTGCTAGGTGCAGGACACACAACAGAAATATATATGCTATAGCACTCACATTTAATAGAGCAATAAACCAACTCTGATTAAAACAGCATGTAGCGGTACAATCCCCACTGATATGTTATGTAGCTCTATAGGTCAGTTTCTCAGCATACAGATGTATGTATAAAACATATAAAAAACAGACAACAGTGCTCACTGTGATACATACAATAATGAATAAAAAGATAAAAAAATAGCCTTCGCAGATTTAATAAAGCAGTAGCACCACTCAAACATTAGCGCTTGGGTGGTATAATCCCCATCAGGGATATAATGTACAGTAGATCTTCCAGATGACCTTTTAGCGCTTATCCTATTTTTGGCATAAGTGTGTGTATATGAATGTATGTGTGTACATGAATATAAGTACATGTGAATATGAATGTATTTGTATATGAATGACAGTGTGTGTAATTTCCATAACAAACGTGGGTTCAGGTGATGCATATTTTTTTTGTATTTACAGTTCCATTTACCATTTGCAGTTCCAAAAAACATTTCCACCCTGGGTACCATGTAACTTACTTACCCCTCTGGTTACTAGGCCACCTACATTGGGTATATGCTTTGACTCTTACCTCTGTTGAATTTAGCCACACTCAATACATAACCCAAAAGCACTAGATGCCATGTATGACACACACTGCGTGTCTGCAACAGTGTGGGTAGCAACATGTGTAGTATTAAATGCTGCAGTGTGTGCGTGTAACTGTGTGTGTGTCAGTGTGTACACACCTGTAATTTCTGAGTAATCCATTCTGGCCTCAGTCATGATCTGCCTAGTGAGAAATCCAGACCTGGTCCTAAGCCACATTAATGTGTCCCCTGCTTTTAACCAGAAATAAACATACAAGATCATCCACTTATGCACACACCTAACAAGCCACATTCCCTCAGTGCATATCATATAAGTATAAAGGAATCAAATATCGACATACACAGATAAACATAAAAACACAAGGTTGTCCTAGAATCTTTGTCTTAACTTTGTCTCAGCTTTGGGGTGTAATATTTATTTCTTTCTTCTACTCACTTAGAATACACAACAAAGTTACTTCTTTCATTCAATATTCAGTAATTTTGATCATAATGATTAACAAACTGACTTTTTAAAATTCAAACTGTAACATATGTTTTAGGGGTTTCCCATATACCTTCTTAAATGATACAATACACATTATCCATTACTGTCGCAAGGTTCTAAGCTGACACTGTAGGTTTGTGGTTTTCCTGTCATCACCAGCCTATGAATAGAATTTTCAAAGATCACTTCCTTCTTATTGGGTCTTGTGCACACTAATCTGCAAGGTTATATCTTTATATCCCCGGGTGACATGTTTGTCATTTTGGATGGTAACATGGTCTGAATTTGCAGAAGCCCAGAGGAACCATAGTAGTCTCTACACTCCTATTCATCTCTCTTGTCTCTGAGGTTCAAAGTGAATGCGTGACGTCGTCCTGCGCTGTTCCGTTGGCATGTGGCGGTAGTTGTGGTGTCATAGGCCCGGGCTGGTGGGGTGGGCTAATTCTAGCAGGGTGCAGGGTGAGTGGTTTGGTGTTCCGGTCCCACTGGCCTGTCTTATCGGGGCTCGCAGCTCTAGGGTTTGGTGGCCCCTGTGGGTCTGCTTTATAGGGGCTGTTCGGTAGGGTCCTGCTCTTTGTACACCCCATTTCTCCCTGGTTGATGCCCGCAGCCTGTACCTTGATTTGCCCAGTGTAGTCCGCCAACATAAACCTGGGGCAGGCTGTCATGGTGGTCTGATGGTGCTGGGTAAGCTCCCCTTCGGTCAGCCCGATCATACTGGCATTTTGCACACATAGCTGGCATGCGGCGGCAATCTTGTGGAGTGTTGCCCTGTGGATGTTCCTCGCCAGGGTGGTTTTTGGGCCCAGATTGGTGCGTTGTTTGGTGCCCTTGCAGACCGGTATGACCCCCCCAGTCCAGGGGGGGGGGAAGCGAAACACTGGCCAGAGACCCGGGAGAGCGACCGTCTCGTCCCAGCTCAAGCTCCAACGAGCTCCGGGCCCTTGTCAGGTTACTGTCGGTGCCAGACAGAGTCTTGGGTGGTATCCCCGCGTACCCCAGTGGCTGGGGGTCATTGTGGTCACCTGTGTGGGTTGATAGTCGCGGTTGACCTCCAGTTAGTGCCGATTTTCGGCTCCTGAAGCGGGAGCTCAGACAGAGCACGTCTGATCCCGTCGGCGGGCAGGCCCCACCACCCCCCCCAAGTAATATTATGTTGTGCATCCAAAACAGTTATTTTTGTTGACAGCTGAAATAAAAGCCATTATTATTTTGGTCTGAACAATTTAGATGCATTACTCTATACCAGGAGTAGGCAACCTTTGGCACCCCAGATTTTGTGGACTACTTCCCCCATAATGCTCTTACACCCATAATGCTGGCAAAGCATCATAGGAGGTGTAGTCCAAAACATCTGGAGCGCCGAAGGTTGCCTATGCCTGCTCTACACCAAGCACGTCAAACTCAAAGGCTAGCACGGGCCAAATAAACAAGGTTTAAGTTTATGTGAGCCAGAAAAAAAAAAAAACAAACTTAAATCTTTCATAGAATAGTAGGTTTGTTTTGAAAAGAACATTATAAAAATAATAATAATAAAAAAAGCATCACCCTCTACTAAACCCTAGTCCCCCCCATATAATAAATCCTTGTACCCCCTCTATACTAAATCGCAGCACCCCCCTCTACTAAACCCTGTCCCTTTGTTTAAAAAAAATAAAAAAAACAACATTAGCCAACAAGCAGACTCCACTCACATTGCCGCTGCCAGTATGCAACTTCAGAGTCCAGCCTCTGATATACCCCCAATCGCCCCGTCCACACCCTGTTCCAAAGCGGATCCTCCTGCTACTCCTTGAAACCCTGTGAAGATGGAGCACATGATGTCACGTCGGAACGTGACATGGCGTTGCGTGCCTCTGTACACCTCCACGTCCTCCACTGTCCAGCCGCGGCCATTGCAATACTGACCAACACACACACACTGACAGACACACACACACATTCTTGCACACACGCACAACATTTTATTTATTGTTCCCTACCTTTGGGAGCTGGTGTGGGGTCTCTCCCTGGTGTCTCCCTTCTTGCACCTCACGCGTGCACTTTAGTGATGCCGGAATGATGTCATATACCAACTCCACCACAGACAGCGCGTGCAGAGTAGCAGTGAGGAGCAGGATGACTGAGCTCCCTCGCTGCTGCCAGCAACTTCTCCTCCCTGACCGGGTAAATTTTAGCAGAGTAAGCACCTGCAATATGTGGAGAGCAAGTGCCTACTCTGCCTTAACATGTCAAACTCGTGTCTCGTCGGGCCGCAAAGATATTCATTGTGGGCCAATGCGGCCTCCGAGTTTGACATTCTTGCTCTACACGGTCTAGTTTTTAGGATATTATGTATCCTACTATGGTCATTGGTAAATTGATGGACTGTGTGTATTTACTTTTTACTGTTTTATTTTATTGTTCTTTCTTAGATAACTTACACTCTCTTCTCGCACTCTATTGTATTTGTCATGATGGGGTGACCTGGCTTAACGTGATGCCTAAGATTAGCAAAATTTGTAAAGTAGAAAACAAGCAGAGGTCAAAAATTATAGAAGTATACATAAACACAGATAAGCCAAGCTCAAGGATACCAGATAAACAGAATAGGCAGAACAAAGCATGTTCAGTAACAGGAAAATAAAAAAATAATCTCAAAAAGCATTTTCGGGTAACAGAAACCACGACAGGGCTCGTAATACCAGGAAGATGTAAATAAATATATAATGAACTAAAGCTCTATTGGACAGCAACATCCCCCTGCGCCAAAACACACAAAGGGGAGTGACTTGGTAAGGAAAAAGGAGGTGTCCCCCATTATGATCCTTACATTTTTTTTTCTTTATTATAAAAATTTAGTGATTTGCAGAGTCCTGTAACTTCAAGGTTGTGATGAAAGGGACAGGTCTTGCAGCCAGACAGAACAGGCACAAATCCACTGGAGATTGCAATAGCAGTATTGTCTGATATCTTTTTTAGATCTTTTCACTAAAGTTGTTTTGTGAACGTCTTCTTTATAGGGTCAAGAAGGATTTTTTTCCCTAGCTTATTGCAAAATTATGCTTCAGACTGGGTTTTTTTGCCTTCTTTTGGATCAACAGCAAAAAACAAATGTGAGGAAGGCTGAACTTGATGGACGCAAGTCTCTTTTCAGATATGTAACTATGTAACTAAAAAGAGCTTAGTGGTATACTAGTAAAACCATTAACAGATTTATTTAACCAATCATTGTTAACAGTAGTCGTCCCAGAAGATGGCAAGTTAGCAAATGATGTGCTCATTCACAAGAAAGGTAGTAGGGAGGATTGGATTGTTGAACATTTAAAATCACATGGATTTCAAGATCAGAGACATGGGTTTACTTCAGGGAGATCATGCCAAACTAATATTATTGATTTTTTTGATTGGGTAACTAAAATAATAGATCACGGTGGTGCAATAGACATTGTTTACCTAGATTTCAGTAAGGCTTTTGACACTGTTGCACATAGAAGGTTTATAAATAAACTGCAATCTTTAAGTTTGGATTCCAATATTGTTGAATGGGTAAGGCAGTGGCTGAGTGACAGGCAACAGAGGGTTGTAGTCAATGGAGTATATTCAAAGCTTGGTCTTGTCACCAGTGGGGTACCTCAGGGATCTGTACTTGGACCCATTCTCATTAATATTTTTATTAGTGATATTGCAGGTCTTGATGGTAAGGTATGTGTTTTTGCTGATGATACTAAGATATGTAACAGGGTTGATGTTCCAGGAGGGATAAGCCAAATGGCAAATGATTTAGGTAATCTAGAAAAATGGTTTCATTGTTGTTGAGAGTTGTGGCAACTGACATTTAACCCCTTAAGGACAGAGCTTCAGAAGCTTGTCTTTCACTTAATGACAACATAATTTTTTACTGTTTGCGTTCAACTGCAATTTGCATTTTACTAATTTATTGCACCGACGCATATTATATACCGTTTTTTAAAGGACAGAAAGGGCTTTAATTTGATGTAACACACACATATATATATATATATATATATATATATATATATATATATATATATATATATATATATATATATATATACATACAAATGCTTATTTATTATAAAAAAAAGAAAAATGCAAAAAAAAAAAAATCATTTTTTTTTTTACAGTTTTTGCAATAATAATGTGTGCACAATTAGTGCAGGTTAAGGAAAGTAATTAAAAATAAATTCATTTAGTTGTTCTGATTTACAGAATATATAATGTGTCTGGGATTTTAAGTTTTTTTTCGTAGTTACAGGTTACAAAGCACAAGAAGTAAAATAAACTTAATGTAGAGCGATTTTAGAATTTGGTATGTTTGTCTTGTAAGCTTAATAGCCATAAAAGAAAACAAAATTGCCACACAAAAGTATATATTTAAATAAAGTAGACATCACAGGCTATTTACCTAAGGTTGTTTTGACACTTTCTACGTAGCCATTTCACCGCCAACCTCTGCTAAATATTGGAGTAAAATTTAGTTTTTTGTGGGTTTTGGCACACAAACCTATAACAAAGAACTTCTCAAATTGGCTGTCGCTGGAATCCAGACGCACCCTTCATCTTTCCAGCCTTGTGTTTAAGAGCTTTTCTGGGAAACTCCCACCCTACCTGAATGCAATGCTTTCCCCGGCTGTTCCCACTTCCTACAACCTCCGATGCAGTACCAACACTTTACTTAGTCTACCTCAATATAAAAAGAAAGCAGCCCGATCCTCCTCCTCCTACAGAGCACCGCATTTGTGGAACGACCTCCCGCAAAAATTTAAATCTTCCCTATGCTTAAAGTCCTTTAAGAGATCCCTCTCTACATACCTCAAAACAGAATATACCTGTCATGGTTGATTATATATTTCCTACCTGTTCTATTTTAAATTTTGTATATATTGTATATTAATATTGTATTTGTATTTTATTGTACACTAACTGTAACAATGCAATGATTTGTGGACCCAGGACATACTTGAAAACGAGAGAAATCTCAATGTATCTTTCCTGGTAAAATATTTTATAAATAAATAAATAAATAAATGTTTATTTTGTAAAGTTGGTGTGTGCTATTCCTGTACAAAGTTAATTTTTGTGTTCAGTTAAATCTGCTGAGTAAAATGACACCCCCATTGTATGTCTTTGGCACTATTTCGTGAAGCTACAGTGCCATATAGGAGACCTTTCCTTTTCAGTAGTGATGTACCGAACTGTCCGCCGGCGAACAGTTCCCGGCAAAAATTAGCGTGTTCGCGTTGGCCGCGGCGGGCGGACACATGCACAGTTCGATCTGCCCCCTATTCGTCATCATTGGGCAAACTTTGACCCTGTGCCTCTCGGTCAGCAGACACATTCCAGCCAATCAGCAGCACTCCCTCCCTTCCACACCCTCCAACCTCCCTCCCAGCATCCATTTTCGATTCATTCGGAAGATGCATGCTTAGTGAGAGGAGGGAAAGTTTAGCTGCTGCTGATTAGATAGGGAAATTGATAGCTAGGCTAGGGTATTCAGTGTCCACTACAATCCTGTAGGACTCATCTGATCTCTGCTGTAAGGACAGCACCCCAAAAAGCCCTTTTTAGGGCTATAACATCAGGCTGCTTATTTTTTTTTTTCCTGTGTAATGTAATTGCAGGTGCCTGCCTGCCAGCTTCTGTGTGAGGTTCACATTGGATACTGTGCCTACTTGCCCAGTGCCACCACTCATATCTGTTTTAACAATAGGTTAAGCTTTACATTTAAAATAAATATTTTTTTTTCAATGTAATAGAAGAGCAGTTGCCTGCCTGCCAGCTTCTGTGTGAGGTTCACATTGGATACTGTGCCCACTTGCCCAGTGCCACCACTCATATCTGTTTTAACAATTGGTTAAGCTTTAGATTTAAAATAAATTATTTGTTTTCACTGTAATAGAAGAGCAGTTGCCTGCCTGCCAGCTTCTGTGTCAGGTTGGATGCCTTGCCCATTTGCACAGTCAGTGCCACCACTCATATCTGTTTTAACAATAGCTTAAGCTTTAGATTTTAAAGAAATCATTTTTTTTCACTGTAATAGAAGATCAGTTAGTTGTCTGCAAGCGTCTGGGTGTCAGGCCTACTTCAGCGTGTGCTCTGCAGACCTGTGCCAGCGTGCTTTGACAGTTGCCAATCATATCTGGTGTCTCTTTAGCGTGCTTTTACAAAGAAAAAAGGTTTCCAGTGTAAGCTAATAGCAGACAGTCAGTGTCCTTCAAGCGGCTCTGTCAGGCCTTCCTTCAGCGTGTGCCCTGCACAAGCCTGCCAGCGTACTTTGACAGTTGCCACTCATATCTGGTGTCTCTATAGCGTGCTTTTACAACCAAAATTTTGTTTCCACTGTAATAGAAGAGCAGTTGCCTGCCTGCCAGCTTCTGTGTGAGGTTCACATTGGATACTGTGCCTACTTGCCCAGTGCCACCACTCATATCTGTTTTAACAATTGGTTAAGCTTTACATTTAAAATAAATATTTTTTTTTCACTGTAATAGAAGAGCAGTTGCCTGCCTGCCAGCTTCTGTGTGAGGTTCACATTGGATACTGTGCCTACTTGCCCAGTGCCACCACTCATATCTGTTTTAACAATTGGTTAAGCTTTAGATTTAAAATAAATAATTTGTTTTCACTGTAATAGAAGAGCAGTTGCCTGCCTGCCAGCTTCTGTGTCAGGTTGGATGCCTTGCCCATTTGCACAGTCAGTGCCACCACTCATATCTGTTTTAACAATAGCTTAAGCTTTAGATTTTAAAGAAATCATTTTTTTTCACTGTAATAGAAGATCAGTTAGTTGTCTGCAAGCGTCTGGGTGTCAGGCCTACTTCAGCGTGTGCTCTGTAGACCTGTTCCAGCGTGCTTTGACAGTTGCCAATCATATTTGGTGTCTCTATAGCGTGCTTTTAAAACCAAAATTTGTTTTTCACTGTCATAGATTGAATAGCAGTTACTTGTCTTCAAGCGGCTCTGTCAGTCCTTCCTTCAGCGTGTGCTCTGCAGAACTGTTCCAGTGCACATTGCCAATCATATCTGGTGTCTCTATAGCGTGCTTTTAAAACCAAAATTAGTTTTTCACTGTTATAGATTGAATAGCAGTTACTTGTCTTCAAGCGGGTGTCTCAGGCCTACAGTGTGTGCTCTGCAGAACTGTTCCAGTGCACATTGCCAATCATATCTGGTGTCTCTATAGCGTGCTTTTAAAACCAAAATTTGTTTTTCACTGTTATAGATTGAATAGCAGTTACTTGTCTTCAAGCGGGTGTCTCAGGCCTACAGTGTGTGCTCTGCAGAACTGTTCCAGTGCACATTGCCAATCATATCTGGTGTCTCTATAGCGTGCTTTTAAAACCAAAATTTGTTTTTCACTGTTATAGATTGAATAGCAGTTACTTGTCTTCAAGCGGGTGTCTCAGGCCTACAGTGTGTGCTCTGCAGAACTGTTCCAGTGCACATTGCCAATCATATCTGGTGTCTCTATAGCGTGCTTTTAAAACCAAAATTTTTTTTCACTGTTATAGATTGAATAGCAGTTACTTGTCTTCAAGCGGCTCTGTCAGTCCTTCCTTCAGCGTGTGCTCTGCAGAACTGTTCCAGTGCACATTGCCAATCATATCTGGTGTCTCTATAGCGTGCTTTTAAAACCAAAATTTATTTTTCACTGTTATAGATTGAATAGCAGTTACTTGTCTTCAAGAGGGTGTCTCAGGCCTACAGTGTGTGCTCTGCAGAACTGTTCCAGTGCACATTGCCAATCATATCTGGTCTCACAGTAGCTTGCACGCATAGTACCACTATTCCCAAAAAAAATGACAGGCAGAGGCAGGCCACCCCGCAGGGGCCGTCGTGGTCGTGGTGCTGTGATTCCCTTTTGCCCTAGAATAATGCCCAGTTTTCAGAAGCCACGTACCCTGAACTTGAAAAGTTCTGAGGACATAGTTGACTGGCTAACACAGGACACCCAATCTTGTACAGCCTCCGCTCGGAACCTTGACGCACTATCCTCCTCCAGCTTAGCTTCAGGCACCTCTCAAGATAGCACTCACCCGCCTGCCGCCACCACCAAAACTAGCACCACAGCCGCTTTACTTGGTATGTCAGAGGAGTTATTCACACACCCGTTTGAAGAAATGAGTGATGCGCAACCATTATTGCTAGAGGATGTAGATAACAGGGATATGTCTCAGGCAGGCAGCATTAAACACATGGAGGTACGGTATGATGATGATGATGTTGTACCCGCTGCTGCTTCCTTTTCTGAGTTGTCAGATACAAGCGAAGCGGTTGATGATGACGATGCGTCCATGGATGTCACGTGGGTGCCCGCTCGGCAAGAAGAAGAACAGGGCGAAAGTTCAGATGGGGAGACAGAGAGGAGGAGGAGACGAGTTGGAAGCAGGGGGGGTCGTCGCAAGGAGCTAGTGGCACAGTCAGACAGCATGCATCGGCACCCGGGGTCAGCCCGACAGCACGCCAATCAACGCATGCTGTGTCCACCACCAGAATGCCGTCATTGCAGAGCTCAGCAGTGTGGCATTTTTTTTGTGTGTCTGCCTCTGACAACAGCGATGCCATTTGCAACCTGTGCCAAAGGAAACTGAGTCGTGGGAGGTCCAACACCCACCTAGGTACAACTGCTTTGCGTAGGCACATGATCTCACATCACAAATGCCTATGGGATCAACACATGAGTACAAGCAGCACGCCTACTCTAAGCCGCCATCCTCCTCCTGGTCCAGCATCTTCAGCCACGTCAACCACTGCTGTCCTTCTTGCCCCCTCTCAACCATCCGCCACTCCGTCTACCGCCTTGAGCAGTTCCCGCTCATCTGCCCACAGTCCTGTGTTTCTGTCAAGGACATGTTTGAGCGTAAGAAGCCAATGTCACCAAGTCACCCCCTTGCCCAGCGTCTGACAGCTGGCTTGTCCGAACTATTAGCCCGCCAGCTTTTACCATACAATCTGGTTGAGTCTGAGGCGTTCAAAAAATTTGTAGCTATTGGGACACCGCAGTGGAAGGTACCCGGACGGAATTTCTTTTCACAAAAGGCAATCCCCAACTTGTACTCGATTGTGCAAAAGGAAGTCATGGCATGTCTGGCACACAGTGTTGGGGCAAGGGTCCATCTGACCACTGATACCTGGTCTGCAAAGCATGGTCAGGGCAGGTATATCACCTACACTGCGCATTGGGTAAACCTGCTGACGGCTGACAAGCAAGGAATGCGTGGCATTGCAGAGGAGTTGGTGACACCGCCACGAATTGCAGGCAGTCCTGCTGCCACCTCCTCTACTCCTCCTACTCCATCCTCTTCCATAACCTCCTCCGCTGAGTCCTCTTGTGCCGCTGCTTCTTGCTCCACATCAACGGCACCCCCCCAGCTCCCCAGGTACTATTCCACATCCCGGATACGGCAGTGTCACACCGTCTTGGGTTTGACTTGCTTGAAAGCAGAGAGTCACACCGGACAAGCACTCCTGTCCGCCCTGAACGCACAGGTGGAAAAGTGGCTGACTCCGCAGCAACTGGATATCGGCAAAGTGGTGTGTGACAATGGAAAAAATTTGATAGCGGCATTGAAGTTGGGCAAGTTGACACATGTGCCGTGCATGGCACATGTGTGTAATCTGATCGTACAACGCTTTGTGCATAAGTACACAGGCTTACAGGACGTCCTGAAGCAGGCCAGGAAGGTGTGTGGCCATTTCAGGCGTTCCTACACGGCCATGGCTCACTTTGCCGATATCCAGCGGCGAAACAACATGCCAGTGAGGCGCTTGATTTGCGACAGCCCTACACGTTGGAATTCAACACTCCTAATGTTCGACCGCCTGCTCCAACAAGAAAAAGATGTTAATGAATATTTGTATGACCGGGGTGCTAGGACAGCCTCTGGGGAGCTGGGAATTTTTTTGCCACGTTACTGGATGCTCATGCGCAATGCCTGTAGGCTCATGCGTCCTTTTTTTTTTTTCTTCAACGTATATTAAAATTTTTAGTATACAAATGTAAAAACATATCCCATGCTTTACCCATTTTACAGTACAACTGTACACATGCAACATAAAAGAAATCACTGAAATTCAACAACACAAAGCTTACATGGGCTTTGAGGTGTTTGCCAAAATGCATGTATTTGTAGCCCAGATATAACAGTGGCTATAATTAACCTATGTAAACTTGTCACATCTGGCACACTTATACATTACTAAACACAGAATAGTAGTGAACTAAAAAACAAATTAAAAAATTCTGGTATTTGAAGAATATATTCAAATCATTCGTTTTCTGCCTACATTTTGTCATTCAGTTTTCAATTCAGTACAAATAGATGTTCAGTGAATAAACAGCTTAATATGGGGTTGTTGCTTGCTAAAAACAGACAGTTATGCTTTCTTCAGAAAACAATTATTGAACATTTGAAACTCCCATAGAAAGTATGGCTTTCAACTTACTGAGACAAATTAAAATTTCAGCTTTGATGTTCAGCACATTACATGTATTTTTTTCAATATTTCGCTAAAACACAACAGTTAAAAAAAAACAAAAAACGTAAATATAACAAAACTACAACATTTATGCAAAAGGTTGAGGTCCTGCAGTAAAATGTTGATCAGATAAGAAGTTAGGTGGTATTATTTGTGAAAGCGGGTAAGAGAAGAGATTGGCTGGGTCAATGGACAATGGATTTACTGCATGAGTAGGGGGCAACATACCATGCCAGCCAGGGTAGGCTGCTTCTGGATACAATGGAAAAGATGGATATGGGAGACCTGCTGGAACAGTATTTGGCACATGGAGAGGTGGCATAATATTAGCACCCTGACTCTCTCCTATAATTACAGAGAATTCTCCTGGGAACTGAAGGCCATTGCTCAAATTTTGGAGCATATTCATGATCTCAGGCATGCCAACTTCCTCTCCTGTATCCTCAGAATTCTGATTCCACTGCTCAAAATTTGGGAAACCTGGAGGAGGGAGCCCTTGCTTGGCCATTTGTCTCTCCTCTCGTTCAACATCTGCTAATATGTCAGAGAAAATATCATCTGGGATATCCAAACCTTCTTTATGTTTCTTGGAAGATTTTTTGGGATAAGCTGTCCAGGAAGGATGGCTTGGAAGAAGCAAGATCAGAAGCAGAATAGGATGGTTGTCTTCCAAACCTGGACCTCCCAAAGGACGCAATCTTTGAGGGATGGGTTGGCCGGCAGGTAGAGGCACTAGGAACGCCTCCATGCCATGACTTCTGATGATTGCATATCTCAGCTTCCGATTAAGATAAGAATACAGCCGAGCATATGAAACTGCATCACTTGACGTTCTTTGATTCAGTCGGATCACACACATGTCCTTGGTGCACTCTGGCCAGATACGATCCACATATTCCCAAACAGACTCTTGCAAAATGCATCCTTCGGATGTTAACACTTTTGGTAAATCCTGGCAAAGATGACTGCTATAACCAGACTCTGGCGTGGCTGTAACTTTAAACTGCTTTATAGAGAACATGTGAAGGAATCCCTTCCACACACTTGAGTCTGCTGGATCTGTGAGTCTAGTATCTGGATCATACAATTTCTTGTTCTTCTTTTCAATGCATGAAGAATGTTGATTGCCATTAGTTATATGGTGTTTCCATATTTTCTCTGGTTTCTTGGTAATTACCCATTGGCTTAAGTCAGCATCACCTGGGGGGTTTATCAGCCCTTTGCATATAAGGCAGTCCTGATCTAAAAGGTGGCTCTTGTGTTGGGATGTTGTGTCCCTTTTCTCTGAGATGCAATCCTGCTGAGAATCCTGAGGCTGCCACACAGAATCAGACAGATCCTCTAGGGCAGGGGTAGGCAACCTACGGCACTAGTGCCATGCACGGCACTCGAGGTGTCTTTGCACGGCACTCGAGGCTGCTAGAGCCAAACAGGCTCTGGCCTATCAGGAGTCCCAGTAAAACTTCATATATCTGCTAATCCGAAAAGGTGGTGAAGGACAATTCTCAATTTATGCATTGCAGCACGTAGAGGTAGTGATCTCAGATTACTTCCTCCCAGCACTTGTGAATAGGAAGCCACTCTGTAGTAGAGCAGCTCGCAGTTGCTGTTGCAGCTCCTGTCCTTGACATGTACCTGGCCAGCCTAGTCCCCACTGGAACCCAGGGAAGCCACCCACACTGCTAGATATACACAGAAATGCAGAATAACCCTCCCTTCATACAAATAATACGGACAGCCCACACACAAACATACACACAATCCGCACAAACGAAACACCACTAACAATCCACATACATGCACACAACCCCACATGCAATACCCCAAACAGCCCCCACACACTACCAAACACACACTTTGACATATCCATCCACACACACACACACACACACAATTCCACAAGCAGCACCCATACACAGCTTACATTCATATGTATCATACACAATACCATAAACTACTCATGAACATAAACAATATAATAGCTTGTATACGCAGGGCCTTCTTTAACGCGGGGCAAACTGGGCAGCTGCACCGTGAGCCCTGCTGGCCTCAACTATTTCTAACCCTCTGGCTGGTAATCTGCACACTAAGGAGGCCCACCGGGTGGCCCATGCACAAAGGACCACCCGCTGGGCTTCTGTCAGCAGGGACCCGGTCACACGCTGAGGTGCTTTAACAGCGTGAGCGGGCCCCTTGCTTTTCGGCAGCAGGCTGGGAGGAAGTGACGGCCACGCATCACTTCCTCCCACAAAGAGAGGAGCGCGCAGGAAAGAAGAGTAGGCAGATTGGAGGGGGGCTGGCCAAGAGCTCTAGACCCCAACTCCCAACGCCTTCAGCCACCAGCAGGAAAGGTAGGAAACTGGAGGGTGAGTTTTAAAGTGTGTGTCTGTGTGTCTGTGTGTCTGTGTGTCCAATCACGCCAACACCACATACAAACATATTCCACAAAAACACACAAAAACTGCTTAGTGCTAAAAACAGACCTGCAAACATGAGTAAATGGTCGAGCCCCAGTTGTAAATGCTATTCTGGAGTTGCACGACAGATGGGGATCTACCTTTTAATCACCCGTGCAACAGGGAGACCGCCAAGAATTCTTGCACCTCTCTACTTTAGGTCCGCCACTGTGTTAAAGTGGAGGACGTGATTGCATGCCTGGGAAGGGGGGACAGGGTCCAGGGGGCCCTAAGCAAATGCTTTGCCCAGGGTCCAGTCATTATTAAAGACAGCCCTGCATATATACGCACAAATACAACGATACAAAGAAATTACAGTAAAAATAACAAGCAGAATACGTCGGCATACACACCTCGATTTATAAAGAAAAATAGGACCGGCACGCTACGGGACATCACAATCCTATATCGGCACAGTGCTGCTAAAAGGTTGCCTACCCCTGCTCTAGGGTCAAGTTCTGATCGGGCACGGTATCAATTTCAATTAACCCCTTGTGTGTCAGCTTTGTCATCTGAATCTGGTATGGCTGTCTTTCCTCTTTCTCGATTAGTTCCAGTGCATGTTTTCTCTTTTGAATTCTCCAGTTGGCCAGCTCCTGTGCAGCCATTTACGTTGCACTCATTAGAACCAAACACTGTGGGGTGATTTATGGCCCCCACCCACCGCGCAGGGGTGGGGGCCGAGGGGGGGAGGACAGTAGGTCCCCCCATTGTGATTTATGGCCCCCACCCACCGCGCAGGGGTTGGGGAGGACAGTAGCTCCCCCCAGTGTGTATCATGGGCTTTGAGGACAGGTGTCAATCCATACCTGCCAAGTGACCCTATGTAGGGGTAACAGTCCCTATTCTGCTCTGTGTCAGTGTGTATCATGGTCTCTGTGGACGGGGAACAGTCTCTATTCTGCTCTGTGTCAGTGTGTATCATGGACTCTGTGGACAGGGAACAGTCCCTATTCTGCTCTGTGTCAGTGTGTATCAGGGGTTTTGAGGACAGGTGTCAATCCATATCTGCCAAGTGACCCTATGTAGGAGGAACAGTCCCTATTCTGCTCTGTGTCAGTGTGTATCAGGGACTTTGAGGACAGGTGTCAATCCATACCTGCCAAGTGACCCTATGTAGGGGGGACAGTCTCTATTCTGCTCTGTGTCAGTGTGTATCATGGTCTCTGTGGACGGTGAACAGTCTCTATTCTGCTCTGTGTCAGTGTGTATCATGGTCTCTGTGGACAGGGAACAGTCTCTATTCTGCTCTGTGTCAGTGTGTATCAGGGGTTTTGAGGACAGGTGTCAATCCATATCTGCCAAGTGACCCTATGTAGGGGGAACAGTCCCTATTCTGCTCTGTGTCAGTGTGTATCAGGGGTTTTGAGGACAGGTGTCAATCCATATCTGCCAAGTGACCCTATGTAGGGGGAACAGTCCCTATTCTGCTCTGTGTCAGTGTGTATCAGGGGTTTTGAGGACAGGTGTCAATCCATATCTGCCAAGTGACCCTATGTAGGGGGAACAGTCTCTATTCTGCTCTGTGTCAGTGTGTATCAGGGCTGGGCTTTGAGGACAGGTGTCAATGTTAGGTGATTTCTGCCCTTTATGGATTAAAAGCAGACTCTGCATCAACTGTGCAATTTTCCACGGGAGTTTTGCCATGGATCCCCCTCTGGCATGCCACAGTCCAGGTGTTAGTCCCCTTGAAACAACTTTTCCATCACTATTGTGGCCAGAAAGAGTCCCTGTTGTTTTTAAAATTCGCCTGCCCATTGAAGTCAATGGCGGTTCGCGAACATTTGCGGAAGTTCGCGTTCACCGTTCGCGAACCGAAAATTTCGGGTTCGCGACAACACTACTTTTCAGTATTCACAGTCGAATTTTGAGAGACGGATTTAATGAGCCTATGCTTCCATTTGGGGTATTACAGTAGTTTGACTGTTCAAAAAAAACCCACAAAGGCCTACCATTTGTAAAAGTAGACATTCCAGGGTATCTCATAAGGTGCATATTGTGCCTTAACATGCCCCCATTTTTTCACCAATATATGCCAAAGAATGTGGTAAAAAATAATTTTGTGCATTTTTTTACATCCGGATTGCATTTTTGCTGGGCATTTTGTATATTTCATTTGTGCCACTAAGTTCAAGCCCCCCCAAGTTATGCTCAGCTAAGTCTTCTGAGTAAAAGGACACCCCCATTGTATGTCTTTGGCACTATTTCGTTTAGCTACAGTGCCATATAGGAGACCAAGCCATATCAGTTTTTACCAAACTTTGACGCTGGGCCTATGTGCAATTTCCAAGCATCTTCGCAGGTTTTAAATTCAAACTACCCCACAAAGGCCTAACATTTCTTAAAGTAGACACCCCAGGGTATTTCAAAAGGCATATTTTGAACCTTAGCGTGGGATCATTTTTCCGCTAGCTTGTACCAAGTGTAGTGGTAATAAGCGTTTTTTCTGCCTTTTTGACACACAAAGTGAGTTTGCACAGTATATTTTGCAAACCTTATGTGTGCTACGACTGTATAATACTTCATATGTTGCTCAGCTATGTGGTCTGAGTACAGCAATACCCCCCGTATGTACCTTTGCCAGGTATATGTGGATGTTGATGGGGCACATTTGAGATGCAGCCATTACGTTTTTTTTTTTCTAACTTTGAAGTTTTACACTGTGTCCATGTTCCAATTTGGAGTAGTTTAGATGGTTGGTTATTGAAACTTCCCCACAAACACACACTATTTATTAAAGAATACACCCTGGGGTAATTGAAAAGGCATATTTTGAACCTTACCGTGGGATCATTTTTTCTCTAATTTGTTCCAGGTGTAGTGGTAATGAGCGTTTTTAAATGTATTTAACTTTTTTATAGCTTATTTTAAAGCTTTTTTTTAACGATAACCCCTAGTTAGCCTAACACCAAATCCTCCAATTCCCCACTAACTTCCACTCTCCCCAGCTAGCTAAAATATATAATTTTAAAATACTTAATTAATAAAATAAATTTAACCCCTGAGGGTTAAAAAAATAAAAAATAAAAATAAAAAAGAATTAACCCTCAGGGATAAAAAAAATAATAAATAAAATCAGATCATAGTAAAATGCAATCCCTGCCAATTGATCACTGTAGTCAGGGATCAATTGGCAGGGAAGGGGTTAATTTTTTATTAAAATTGATAAAGGGGGTGGGATTTTATAAAAACTTTACTATTTTTTTTTTTTTTACACAGGGGGCAGGATCAGCACTGATCCGTCTCCCTGCACTTCACAGTGAACCCGGAAGTGCAGGGAGGCGGAAGGTGAGTATACTAAGCACATGTGCTCGCTCTGACATGCTGTCAGAGCGAGCACATGTGCTGGGACAGCCCGATCCGGTGCTCCAGGTCTGCCTCTAATACAGAGGCATACCGGAGCACCATTAACCCCACGATCGCGGCGATCCGGGGTTAATTTCACCGTTAAGGGTTTCCCCTGAGTGACGGACCTCGCCCGTCACTCGTCATAAAGGGGTTAATGTGGATAAGTGCACGATAATGCATCTTGGACATAAAAACCCAAAAGCAGAGTACAGAATGTAACCAACCTTGAATTGCTGCAAAATTGGCTAACTGTAAAGTCATGATCACCACTCAGACCACATGAACAGCTCCCCGCAGAAAACCTCATATCACACCCATAGAGTGACTGAAATAAATTAAAAGAATCGTTCCATGCACATTCCTGGCAAGATATAGTGATTTAAATACATAACAATTGAATGGGTTGCATTGTTTTAGAGAGGAAACCGTGACAAGACTTGTTTTAAGAAGTGTAGAAGTTATATACATCTATATAGTCTGCCAGCATTATGTTGTGTTGCAGATTGCATAATACTGGCTCAAAATACCATCTTCCATTATTACAAATAGCACATGATACATACTGGTCTGGTGTCTCTTCACATGATGATGAACAGATAGATGGATATGGTCTCAAAACAGTCACAGTGTATAATCACTTAGGAATTACAGATTTGTTAATTTAATTTTACTAAGATGAACGGTTTTATTTTATAATAATTTCAGTGTGACACTATGGATAGATATAGTTAATTTTCAAATGATTTTCAGATGGAAACCTTTTGGTAAGGGAATCCAGAAAAACACCTGAAGAGTAAAATGTATTGGGTAGGCATGCTGTAGTTTGATTGGTATGAACATAATCAAATTGGAAATTGAATTTTTCATCGTGTGGGGGGGAGGGGCTGGGGAGGAGGTGAGACGCTATAGCAACAGGAAAACAACTTTGTTTTCTTGTGCACTATAGTTTCTTTTTAACTATGCAGTGCAAATTTGGCCACTGGTTTAATGTTGGAGCCCGCTTCTGCACTTCAAGTTCTGCAATATCCTTCTTTTAATAGGGGAGAGGGAAAACGGTTATGAAGAAAGGCTATAAAAACCCCATTTGTTTTCTATAGAAGAAAAATAAAAAAATAAAAGGTGTCTCGAAAGGATATGATATTAGTTTGTACTGAAATTGGATATTTGTAAAGTGCTATCTGGCAACCTGTCATTAGTAGGAATAATGTGTTATTTACAGTAAGAACAATAAAGATGTGGAAATATTCATTCAAAGATGTCATCTTGTCATAGTTACATAAGCTAAAAAAACAAAACACTTGCGTCCATGAAGTTCAACCTTTCTTACTTCAGTCTTGTAATAAGAAAGAACAAACATGAAATTTAATTTTATGTCAGGACAGGAGACTTCATATTGCTTTACCTTCCTTGCTGACAACCTCCAGCAGCAAAGAAACAGTTAACAGAACTTTTCAAAACAACCAATCAGAACAAAACAGGCATCAGTATAAAACCACTGGGACAGACCCTCCCACTTCCTCTTTCTTTGCTGCTGCCTCCAGGTGAGCATTCACCAACTCAGAGTTGACTCTGCTCTGGGCTGTATTTTCTTTATATATATTTGCATGGTTGTTATTGCTCAGTATTGTTTATATAAGACCTTCTGTACTTGTTTTGGGCTTTTGAGGTGGCTCCCTACTGACGCATCTCGTGGTTCTGGGTGTTTGGGGGTTGCCTCCCCTGCTCTGGGCTTCCCCTGGGGCTCCCCTCCGATCGCCACCCTCACGGTTCGGTCCGGCGGTACCCTCTCGGTTCCCCGCCTCTCCCACCCTTCCCCCTCACCCCCTGCGCCTGCTTGCGGTCTCCGACCGCTTTCTAGACTGCGCCTTCCCTTGCGCGGCCGGCCGCGAGGTAGGCCGCGCTCGATTTGCGGCCGCGGCGGCCATTTTGCCGGAGCCGCGTGGTCTCCGGGCGCTGCCGACGGCCGGATCCCGGTCTCCCTCAGCCCCCCTGCCCCCTGGTCTTGTGACCATCGAGGTCTCTGTACCCCCTGGTGGTTGTGGCTACAGCTGACAGGGGTGTGCAGACTGCCTGTTAGTGTTCTTCCACATCCCTAGGCATGCACTGTTTTTTCCTATGCTGGTATATATGTTTCGATTTCTGTGTGCTGCATCTGTGTTTTTTTCCTTCCCCATAGCAGGTGGATTGTCTAACAGCTGGCCTACACTAACCTGCCACTTTAAGGGTGACCCCCCTTTTTCTTGTATCATTGGGACTCAGTCCCTGCTTAAACTGCCCTATACTGGGCTATACTACCGTGCTGTAGCACTGTTATGGGCTGGGTGACCCCCTCCCTACTGGCCAGACTACCTGGGCCCTAGGCGTAAACTGAGGGTGACCCCCTCTTGCACGCTGGGTGACCCCCAGCCAGCCATATTTAGGTACCACACTGATTGTACCTTTCCTCTATTTCAGTAAATACTATCATGGCTGACGAATCTGTCTCCCACGCCCCTGAAGGCCTCCAGGCATGGCTGTGCGCCGCCATGGCGGATTCCTTACCCAAGGCCCTCGCTGCCCTCCATGGGCCCGCCCCTGCGGGTTCCATGCCCGGTCCCTCTGGCGCACGGGACTCCGACTCTGGGGGTTCCCTACGCTCAGCGGACTTGTGCTCAATACGGAAGAGGCCTTGGAAGGGCCCCAGCGCCCCCACTGACAAAGGCAAGATGCCCGCCAACAAACTGGCCAGGCTGGGCACCGATCAGGCGGCCGCCCTGAAGAAGGGGCACTATCTGGGGAACCAGGCTACGACACCCTGGATGAATACCGGGCCGGCGGATTAGGCTCCGCGTCACCCGGCGAAGGCGCTCCTGACCACTCCTCCCGATACGTACGGGAGACGGTGCTGGGCTCTACCCTACCCGGCTTGCTGAAAGCCTCTACCGCTCATGCCGATGACCCCGGTGAAATCTTAGACCCCTCGGGCCTTCCGCTCTTCGAGCCACGCCTCCTCAAGCACCCTCGCTCTGCGGAGTGGACTCCCCCGGACCACATTGCAGAGTTCCTCCGCTACTGGCTACGTCGCCCATTGGACAAAGAGGTCAGGGCAAAGCTCCGGGCCGAATGCCCGCGCCCAACACTGATAAGGTAGCCAATACACCTGACTTTGATCCGGTGTTCGCAACCTTTATGAATAGGTCGGGGAAGGACCCCCGCAAAAGCCCGGAACAGGGCTTGCGCTCCGCCCAGGACAAGCTCCTCGACATCAGCGGCCCGCTGACCCAGATCTTCCTCATGGCAGATGACGCCCTACAAAGCGGACCAGCGGTTGACGCCTACCTCCTCCGAGAGTGGGCACAGAGAGCAATCGGCCTCCTGGGGAATGCCAATGTGGCGCTTAACTCAGAACGTCGCAAAGCGGCACTTTACAAACTGGATGGAAAATTGACCGATTTAGCCCCCAAAGAGCTGGGCCAAAGGTCTACTGTTCGGAGACGCTTTCATGAAAGAACTGAATCGGCACGTATCCATCTACACGTCCTTGAACAAGGCACAACAATCCCTCCGCAGAGTCTTCCGTGCCGGGAATCGTTTTTCCTCCAGGGCTTGTCATGGGCAACAGGCCCCACATCTCTGAGTCCTGCTCCTCCCGGTACCAGTACCATCCATTGTTCTCACGAGGATCAGCCAGAGGCCGGGGGACTTCCTCCACACGGGCAAGATACGCCTCAGGTAAGAGTCCTGCCTTATTTACCACACATACCCATTGCGGGCAGATCGTCTCACTTTTCTCCTCAGTGGGGGGCCATCACTGGAGACCCATGGGTTCTACAGACCGTGTCTGGCTTCAGGATCGATTTCGTGTCAACTCCGATCCAGAACTCTGCCCCACGACCTATCCGTATGGACAGAGAGGCTCTGGTCCATTCGGAGATAGGCGCCCTGTTGGACAAGGGAGCGGTGGAGAGGGCGCCAGGCCCGCCTCGCTTCCTGAGCAATATCTTCCTGGTAAGGAAGAAATCAGGGGACTTCCGCCCTGTAATCAATCTGCGTGCCCTCAACGGATATGTCGTCTACCGACATTTCAAGATGGAGGGCATCCATCTCCTCAGGGATCTGCTTCGCGAGAATGACTGGTTCACGCGCTTAGACCTGAAGGACGCGTACCTCACGGTTCCGGTCCATCAGGAGGACAGGTGTTTTCTCCAGTTCATCTGGCAGGAACGCATTTGGCAGTTCACGTGCCTCCCATTCGGCCTCAGCTCGGCTCCGTAGTGTTTCACCAAGCTGTTGAAGCCGGTCATGGCAACGCCGAGAGCCAGGGGGATCAGAACGATCGTCTATCTGGACGATATTCTGTTGATGGCACAAGATCCCGACGTTCTGCGCCAGCAGACGGCTTTCACTACCCGCCTGCTCCAGGACTTAGGTTTCGTCATCAATGTGGAGAAGTCGGAACTGACCCCCTCTCAATCGGTCCAGTTTCTCGGGTTCGTTGTGGACTCGGTTCAGATGCTACTCCGCCTTGCAGTATCCAAGGTGGCTGCCATCAGGAAGGACATCAGACGCCTACCTCGCAATCCGAGGACCACCCTACGAGATCTGGCCAGGACGATAGGTCTACTCTCGTCCTCCATTCAGGCCATTTTCCCAGGCCCCCTGCACTACCGGGCCCTCCAACGTCTGAAGGCTCGTTACCTTCGATCATCCGCCTCCTACAACCAGGTTGTGTCGCTATCGGACGAAGCCCGCCTGGAACTGCACTGGTGGCTTTGACACATGGAGGCGTGGAACGGCAGGGCAATCTTCGGAAACAAACCGGATTTCGTCCTGGAATCGGACGCCAGCTGCCTAGGCTGGGACGCTACTTGCGATGGCGTGGCGACAGGCGGTCTTTGGACCCCGGACGAAAAAGCTCTCCACATCAACTGTCTGGAGCTGATTACGGGGTCGTTTGCCATTCGCAGTTTCACCAAAGGGATGAGTCATTGCTCACTACTTCTTCGCATGGACAACGTCTCAGCTGTCCGATACATAAATCGACTGGGAGGTTCCCGATCCAAACTGCTGTCAGACCTCACGAAGGATCTGTACCAATATTGTCTGGATAGGAAGTTGTCGATCGTTGCAGAATACCTTCCGGGACAAGACAACCTCGTAGCGGACTGGTTCTCCCGCCACTGGAGGGACTCCAGCGACTGGCGACTACATCCTCGGGTGTTTCGGAAGTTGGACCTCATGCGTGGTCCCCTCCATCTGGACCTATTTGCATCCAGGGCGAATCAACAGACGGAACTGTTCTTCAGCTGGCTACCGGATCCCCTCAGTATGGCTGTGGACGCATTCCTTCAATCATGGCTTCCATCGGGGGCGTATGCGTTTCCCCCCTTCTCCATGATCCTTCGGACGCTACATCGTCTCAAGCTTCTGAAGGTGTCGATCGTGCTGGTGACGCCTCTCTGGAGAAGTCAACCATGGTTCCCTCTCCTACTAGAGTTATCGTGCAGGGATCCGCTGGTGCTACCAGCCTCCAGATTTCTCCTACAGGAACCAGTGGGGAACCCGCACCCGTTGATGTTGGAGGATCGTCTAACCCTGGTGGCCTGGACCGTTTCCGGGGTTCTTGGGATGTGTCGGGACTATCGGCTACAGCTAGAGAATTACTCTGGGACTCTTGGGCACCTGGCACCAGAAGATCATATTTACACGCCTGGCGCTCCTGGTGTCTGGAGAGGAGTTTGGATCCCTTTACGGCCCCTATTATGGCCGTCCTAAATTTCCTGGCTGAACTATTTTCGCAAGGTAAGTCTTATAGGACTATCAATGTCTTCCGCTCAGCTATCTCGGCGGCTCATGTCCCTTTCCAAGGTTCTGGTGTTGGTAGGGAACCCTTGGTCTGCAGACTACTCCAAGGTGTGAGACTTTCGAGACCCCCTGCTTCTCGTTATTCCTCATTTTGGGACGTATCGCTCGTTTTACGCTTCCTTGAGGAATGGCCTGATAACGGGGATCTATCCTTACGCCAGCTTTCGGCTAAGCTGGCTCTCCTACTATGCCTCGTATCCTTTCGTCGGGTCTCGGGCCTTTGACGTGGAATCCTTTTCTTTCTCTCCAGATGGTGTTTCTGTTTCACGCAGGACGAAATCTAATTCGTCTTCAGTGTCTTATCCCTACTTCCCAGATAGACCACGTCTCTGCGTGGCACGTTGTTTACGGACGTATATATATCCGTGACTTCGTTGTGTCGGCCTTCCACCCATGGTCAGTTATTCATTTCCTACGTTCGACCGTTTGGGGCGGTGTCTGCACCCACGATCGCTCATTGGATTCGATGGCTCCTCTCATTGGCTGCCGTGGCGAATTCATTTGGGGCACATTCGGTTCGGGGCGCTGCAGCGTCAGCAGCTCTTGAAGCCGGTGGGTCCCTTGTGGATATCCTCAACGCTGCTGACTGGTCTAGAGAATCGACATTCCGTACCTTTTACTTTCGCCCGCGTCCGCATGTTTCTTCTGTTTTTATGTCTGGACGTTAAAATTGCAATATGAAGCCTCCTGTCCTGACATAAAATTAGGGATTATTCTAGCCTCGGTGAGGGACTAATCTAAATTTTATTAAAGACAGGAGGCGAATATTTCCCACCCTTATGGTTATTCCCACCCCGGAATGGGAGTTGTTTTGCTTTTATGTTAATTGAGGTTTCGATGTATGCAATATAATGTATGGTCCAAATTTCACTACTTAAACACTTTTTTGTGACTACAATTGGTGATCAGTGTCCATTTATTTATCAGATTGTGATCTATTAGTGCGCTGATTGTGTATGGTGTGACATTCTGCTGTGGCAGTTTACTTTCACGATGTTTCTTTTCTTTTTCAGTGTGATCTAAATTGTTCTGGATATGACGGTTTTTCATCTGAGTGTGCCGGATACAGTTTTCGTTTGGCCTTCATGCTCTCCTGCTCGACCTCATCAAAGAAAGAGGAAGTGGGAGGGTCTGTCCCAGTGGTTTTATACTGATGCCTGTTTTGTTCTGATTGGTTGTTTTGAAAAGTTCTGTTAACTGTTTCTTTGCTGCTGGAGGTTTTCAGTAAAGAAGGTAAAGCAATATGAAGCCTCCTGTCTTTAATAAAATTTAGATTATTCCCTCACCGAGGCTAGAATAATCCCTAATTAGTTGCCATTAAACACATTAGGACTTGAAAAGGTTTGTGATGACTCAATACATTTTAAGTCCCAAAATACCTGTGGTTCAGAAAAAAGTGGATAAAAGGAAAATAACACTATGTGGATATAAACATAATATCATTTGGGTGAGCTGACAACTTACTGGTGTGATTTTGGATGGCAAGGCTCTTTCTTGGCTTTTGTAATGGTGGAATGACACGTAAGATTTTACAGGCCTTTATCCTAAACTTAAAGGGACACTTTAGTCACCAGAACAACTACAGCTTATTGAATTTGTTCTGGTGAGTAGATTCATTACCTTCCGGCTTTTTGCAGTAAACACTGTCTTTTTAGAGAAAATGCAGTGTTTACATTACAGCCTAGTGATAACTTCAATGGCCACTTCTCAGATAGCTGTTAGAGATCCTTCTTGGGTCATGGCTGCCTAAAATGCATGCAAACATTCAGTGTCTCCTCCCTCTGCATGCAGACACTGAACTTTCCTCATAGAGATTCATTGATTCAAGTCATCTCTATGAGGAGATGCAGATTGGCCAGGGCTGTTTGAATTGTGCTGGCTCTGCCCCTGATCTGTCTCCTTGTCAGTCGCAGCCAATCCTATGGAGAAGCATTGTGAATGGATCACGCCACCACTTCTGATGATGTCAGCAGGTAGCTTGCTGAGGCAAACTTGCAGAGCTACAGCTTCAAGCTTGAATACAAGTACAATTTTACTATATTTAGGGGTTTTAACACTATAGGGTCAGGAATACATGTTTGTGTTCTTGACCCTATAGTGTTCCTTTAAGATAAAGGGACTAATTAACGTATTTAGAAAATAGGGCAGACTAGATGGGCCAAACAGTTCTAAACTGCCGTCATTATTCTATGTTTCTTTGAGATTTGCAATCCCTTCTCTGATGAAATGCCTTGATTGCACAAGATTTAAGTAATTGTGATGGAATCCCTCCTTCTTAACATTGTCGTGGCAGAAAGGTCAGCAAGTAAAGAAATATTGGTTTAGGGTACTGGAAAAAAAAAAAAGGTGCGTTTTCTGGCAGCCATCACGGGACAGCTAGTCTAGGTGTGTGTAGCTGGACCTGCTCAGAGCATGCACAAGCGCATGTACTCAGAGCCGACTACAGCCTCCAATATATTAAAATATACTTAGATTGAAAGTGTACACATATGTATGATCCAAGCATTTACTGTATAGAAAAATATTTTTTTTTAAGTGTGTAATTGGTTTCTTCCCTTGTATTTCCAGGTTGGAGGACCTGCCTGACAACCCAGGCACTCATGCGCACTGCCAATCCGGTCATGAGATCGCAATGTTATCACAATCACATGGCCCGTAAGGGCCAGATTGGCTGCTTGAGGTTCGCTGCAGTGGGTAAGGGGAATGGCATAATACATCCGTCATCCTTTAGCCAATAATATGTATGCAGACAGGTTGTTCATCAAATGGGAAGTCGTATTGCCATTATAAAAGCAAATAGGATGTTTCTTTCCTTTTTGTGTTGCATAACTGTTTATTGCTTCAAATTGTTTTTGGTTTTTTTTTGCCTTCTAATGGATCTACAGCATAAAAAGAAGTGTTTTAAGGTTGAACTGGAGTCTTTCCAACCTAGATTTCTATGTATCTATAAACGCCTGTTTATATCTTTAACAATGTAACTGTGGAATATCTGAACTCAATAAGAGCAAGTTATTTATAAATTAAAAGAACATTATATAGTATAAAAATGTTATATTTTTGTTTAGTTGTGAAGTACAAATAGCAGATTATACAAACAGATTTATTCAAAACATTAACACTGGTATATTACACAGTTTGCCGCATTAGGGATAATAGTATTTTTTACATGTTTTTCATATTCAAAAATAAAAGACAATTATAAGAAAGGTCAGCTCCTTGACTCTATAGAACTTTTTTTCATTAAACACTATAAATAATGCCAAATCCAGTTTAAACATGGAGGTTTATACACGAGTAGAGGTGACTTCACAATTATCAATTTTGTCTAAAGTAGTTTGGGGGTGTGGTAGATCTTCAACTTTGCAGAGCGAGCAAATTTGTTTCAACTTTGCTATGTTGGCCTTTAATTTATAAATTAAATCTGATGCTAAATAAAAAACAAACAAAAACAAACCAAAAAACAGTTTACTAGCAAGACCCTTTTTTGTTACGAAAAAATAAAAAAAAAGTGTGTAATTTAACAAATGGTATTATAGACTAAATTCTGTGTCAATTATTTAGTACTAGAAAAAAAAAAAATTAAAGAGATATAGGATGTATATTTTAGATATGGCATTTAGATGGCGTAACATTAGTGGAAATCTGTAAATAAATTATCTGAACTCGCATGGAGAAATTACGTTTGTTCCCAAAAAAAACTAAAATGTATTTATATTTGGAATTGTATCAGTAATCATTGACCTAGTAGGGTACTGTCAAACATGAAAGATACAAACCAAAGTTCAAAAATAGAATTTGGCAAGGGAAATAATAAAAAAAAGTTACAAATAGCAAAATTAATTTAACATACACTGAAAAAAACAAAAACCAAGTCTAAAAATGTTCAGTCTGCACTTTTAAAAAGTTTGTAAATGGTTTCAGTGGTGCTAGAGAAAAATGTATGTAGATGCACATGTAGATGTAACCCATAGTTTTTGCTGGCGCAGATATTTTCAAACTGATTTCCCACAAATCACACTACTGCAAGGTCTTTCTACGTGCTTGTCAGGTATCGTGCTTAAGAAGATGGTCTCAAAAACTATAAAAAAATCTAGAAGAAAACTGTCTCTTGAAAACCATTATAAATAAATCTAGATACTATAAAAATACAGCTGTCATAAAAAAAAAAAAACACTAAAATAAAATCCCCATCCACACCCTCCAAAAAGTGGAAAAATAAAGTAAAATCTTCAAACAATGGTTATGCCTAGTATCAAAGATCGCCAAATATCCATAAGATGTTCACACCCGATAAGCCAAGATTAACTCTCCTGAAAAACAATTCAGAAAATCACATATATTAGTCATATATTATACATCTCACACACACCCCACCCACCCCCAAAGAGAGTTTTAACCCTGTAGTAACTTTTAGAGTAATAACCCTGTTAGTGCCTTTAAGTTCAAGTGAGAATTCAAAGTGAATTTAAAACTTAAAGGGAAACTATAGTGCTAGAAAAACAAAGTTGTTTTCCTAGCACTATATCTCCCTGTAGTGCCCCCCCTCCTTCATGCTGGCCTTCCCCCTTGCCACTTTATCAATTGCCCTATTCCAGTGCCGCCAGCAGGTGGGGAGGACCTAATGCACATAGGCGATGACCGCATTATGACTTCCAAAATAGTAAAGTCCATGCGACCTCGCAGTGTATTATTGCACACTTTTTCCTAAATACTTTAGTGAATTTAAGGCTTTGTACTGTTCAGGTTTTTTTTTTTTATAGTAATCCCATATCACTTATTACACTTAAAATATTTTAACGGATAATCTTTGTAAGAGGGTTTTAGTATCTTCGAATAAAAGCCATGTTTTAAGACGGTTTTCTTTTTCCTCTACTTTTTTGCCTGATCTTTGACTAGCCACTTTGAGTGCTTAATATCATTGTAAAATATGGGATGAGTCCTACTCACCACGGAATTAAAATGTAATAGAAACATAGAATGTGACGGCAGATTAGAGCCATTTGGCCCATCTAGTCTGCCCAATTTTCTAAATACTTTCATTAGTCCTTAGCCTTATCTAATGGTTAGGATAGCCTTATGCCTATCCCACTGCTTTCCCTAAACTCCTTTACTGTATTAACCTCTACCACTTCAGCTGGAAGGCTATTCCATGTATCCACTACTCTCCCAGTAAAGTAATACTTTCTGATATTTTTAAACATTTGCCCCTCTAATTTAAGACTATGTCCTCTTGTTGTGGTAGTGTTTCTTCTTTTAAATATAGTCTCCTACTTTATGTATTTAAATGTTTCTATCATATCCCACCCTCTCGTCTCGTCTTTCCTCCAAGCTATACATGTTAAGTTCCTTTAACCTTTCCTTGTAAGTTTTATCCTGCAATCCATGAACCAGTTTAGTAGCCCTTCTCTGAACTCTCTCTAAGGTATCAATATCCTTCTGTAGATACGGTCTCCAGTACTGTGTACAATACTCCAAGTGAAGTCTCACCAGTTTTCTGTACAATGGCATGAGCACTTCCCTCTTTCTACTGCTAATACCTCTCCCTATACAACCAAGCATTCTGCTAGCATTTCCTACTGCTCTATTACATTGTCTGCCTACCTTTAAGTCATCAGAAATAATCACCCCTAAATCCCTTTCCTCAGATGTTGAGGTTAGGACTCTATCAAATATTCTGTACTCTGCCCTTGGGTTTTTACGTCCAAGATGCATTATCTTGCACTTATCCACATTAAATGTCAGTTGCCACAACTCTTTTTTTTTTGTAAATCTGTTTATTGCCACTGTTGCCACAACTCTGACCATTTTTACTTAAATCATTTGCCATTTGGCTTATCCCCCTTGGAACATCGACCCGGTTACATATCTTAGTATCAGCAGCAAAAAGACATACCTTACCATCAAGACCTTCAGCAATATCACTAATAAAAATATTAAAGAGAATGGGTCCAAGTACAGATCCCTGAGGTACCCCATTGGTGACAAGCCCATGCTTCGAATATACCCCATTGACTACAACCCTCTGTTGCCTGTCACTCAGCCACTGCCTTACCCATTCAACAATATTGGAATCCAAACTCAAAGATTGCAGTTTATTGATAAGCCTTCTATGTGCAACAGTGTCAAAAGCCTTACTGAAATCTAGGTAAGCAATGTCTACTGTACCACCCTGATCTATTATTTTAGTTACCCAATCAAAAAAATCAATAAGATTAGTTTGGCATGATCTCTCTGAAGTAAACCCATGTCTCTGATCTTTAAATCCATGTGATTTTAGATGTTCAACAATCCTATCCTTTAACATGGTTTCTATTACTTTCCCCACTACAGAAGTAAGGCTTACTGGCCTATAGTTGCCCAACTCCTCCCTACTACCTTTCTTGTGAATGAGTACATCATTTGCCAACTTCCAATCTTCTGGGACTACTCTTAACAATGATTGGTTATATAAATCTGTTAATGGATTTGCTAGTACACCATTATTAAAAAGAGCTTAACTTTGGGTGTATTCCATCAGGTCCCATTTACTTGTTTGTCTTTACTTTTGACAGTTGAAATAGAACCTCTTCCTCTGTAAACTCACATGTAACAAATGTCTCATTTGTCCTTTTCCCTAACTGAGGCCCCTTTCCTTCATTTTCATCTGTAAATACTAAACAAAAATAATAATTGAGGCAATCAGCTAGACCTTTATCCTCTTCTACATACCTTCCTTCTTTTGTTTTTAATCTAACTAATGCTTGTTTTACTTTCCTTTTCTAATTTATGTATCTAAAAAATGTCTTGTCCCTTTTTTTTTTTAATGACTGTGCTACTTTCTCTTCTGTGTGATTTGGAAGCTCTTATAACTTGCTTAGCCTCTTTCTGCCTAATCTTATAGATCATTCGGTCTTCCTCACTCGGGTTTTTGTAGAATTATTAAATGCTTACTTTGTGTTTTTTACTATGTTGGCCACATCTGCGGAGTACCACATTGGTTTCTTGATTTTTTATTTTTTTTTGCTTTTACTGGACAAGCCTAATGCAATTTTCTGTTGCCTTCAGCAGTGCAACTTTTAAATAAATAATGTTCTAGTGGGTCATAAGTCACTATTATAAAGCATAGCCGGAATCAAAAAGAGAATAGAACAAAATTGCTGGCATTCCACTTACCCAAGCATTCCAGATTCTTTTGTCTTTATGATGTACAGGAACATAAGTAAAGTATGAAATAGATTGTTTCTTCCCTGAAAAAGAAACAACAACAAAAAAAGGAGTAAATAAAATTGATTGTAACCTACCACACTACCTGTAGGATGTTTAGGTTGAATTATAGATTTATGTCAAAAATAAATCTACAAGGGCCCTACACTAAGGGGTCCAAAGATCTATGATGTGCCCGGTGCTTAAATCCAGCAGATTGCATACAATTCAATAAAGAAATGGCAAGCACACAAAAACATTGGTTACAGATGTAATGCTCACAAGTTTGTCACAAGGTATAAAAAAATAAAATAAATTAATATTCAAAGTATCCCCCCCAGTATACTCCTTCCCACACCAGCACTACCCCCTCCCTCACTATTACCCCCCTCCCACACCACCATTACCCCCTCCCTCCTAAATAGGTCACCCCAATAACCAAATCTTTTCATGATGGACCTAGAAAACAGATTTTTTATGTACACAGCCCCACAAACTATATACATACCGTTACATCCATGATATTTTCATAATATGGACAGAAGAAGAAGAAAGCCTTATACACTTTCATAAATCATTCAATGCATTCCAACCGTCAAACCTTAAAAAAACTTTTCAAATTATAGTGTGAGTTTCTTGGACTGCACAATAACCGTCACCAATGGCATTCTTCATTCATCTGTACCCACAGACAGGTACAGCTACCTTCACAATTCACAATTCCAGCTTCCATCACAATCACACCAAACAAGGTATCATCTACAGCGAGGCTTTCAGATATCACCGCATTTGCTCTGACACAAAAGACAGATCAGCACCTGAGTACACCATCAGAGTCATTTAGGCAAAAGGACTACAAGGAAAGGACAATATCTAAAAAATAAAATAAAATCTGCCCTAAAACCACCACGGGAAAGGCTCCTACAATACAAAGAATAGGAAAACAAAACAAGAATCCCTCTATTACAAGCATGTCAAACTCGGAGTCAATTACTGGCAGTGGCAATGTGAGTGGAGTCGGCTTGTTGGCTAGAGGGAGGTGCTGGGATTTAGTATATAGGGGGGCTGTGGTTTAGTAGAGGGGGTGCTGTTTTTTCCTTTTTTTTTAATACTGTACTTTTCAAAATAAACCTACGCTTCTATGAAAATTTAAGTGTAGCGGAATGGGCCCTGGGACGGTACCCTCATGCCTGCGACTGTTATCCCCCGTCCCATTGTCCCCTATAGTTCTTTTTCAATATTCTCGCTTCACCTTTATTGGAAAAACAAACACACACACACACACACACTATTCTTGTTTGTTTGTTTTCTCTTTATCTTTTCAACTTGCTTTTTGGAGACAAATTCATTAAAGAAGTAAACACATGGCTGTGTTCACTATGCTTACAAAAGCGCAATCTTCCTTACGAAAGGTATTTAGGTCCCAGCGTTTTTCTGGGAGAGCTAGCCATTACAGAGGCCGGACGGCTGGCAGAGCTGCCTCTACAGGCTATAGGCCTCAACCTTCTGAACATTGGAACTCGGGCAATACCCGTTTCCACCACAAGCACTTCTTCCCCTCTCGTGGATCCATTAGAGGACGTGGATCTGCTTCCCTCCGCGGTCGCACTCCTACAGGTAAGGGACTCATTTTTCTCATGTACCTATAGCAGGCCGATTAATAAATTTTTCCCAACAGTGCTACCGACTCACGCAGGATCCTTCAGACCGTATCCGGCTTCCACCTAGACTTTACAGAGGATCCAATTCAGGTGTTCTCGCCTACCCCTCTCAAAATGTCTCAAATAGACGACATGGCCCTTCAAGCCGAACTCGACGACCTAGTCAACAAGGGTGCCATCGAACGGGCCCTCACCCAACAAGGTTTCGTCAGCAATATGTTTTTAGTCAAGAAAAAGTCGGGAGAATTCCGACCAGTCATCAATCTGAGAGAACTGAACAAATTCATCAAATACAGACACTTCAAGATGGAAGGCATCCACCTCCTACGAGACCTCCTCAGCGAGGGAGATTGGTTTTCCCGCTTCGACCTCAAAGATGCATACCTCACGATACCAATCACGCCAGAACATCGCACTTTCCTCCAATTCAATTGGGGCAAGACACTATGGCAGTTCACCTGCCCCCCCTTCGGACTGTGCTCCGCACCTTGGTGTTTCACCAAAATAATGAAACCTGTGATGGCGCTCCTCCGTTCACAAGGAATTCGGTCCATCATATACTTGGACGATACCCTCCTTATGGCGCAAGACAAAGAGACTCTACGTCTCCATACGGATATGACTTCGGCCCTCCGCCAGAATTTGGGTTTCATCATCAACCTCCAAAAATCATCTCTAAATCCATCTCAGACGGTACAGTTTCTGGGATTTCAGATAGATTCAATTCAGGCAGTCCTGCAACTCACTGCTACAAAAATCAAAACCATAAAAAAAGGACATCCGGAGATTGCTGACCTCGCCACACCTCCGACTCAGGGATTTAGCCCGCACAATCGGATTACTCTCCGCCTCAATCCAGGCAATATTCCCAGCCCCGCTACACTATCGGGCGATGCAACGTTTGAGAACACACTTCTAACATCGCTCACCATCTTACGACCAACAGATCTTTCTCACAGACGAAGTCCAATTAGAACTTCACTGGTGGCTTCAACATATGGAAGCTTGGAACGAAAGGGCTATCTTCGGCCAGCAACCCGACTTCATTTTGGAATCGGATGCCAGCCTCCTCGGATGGGGTGCCACCTGCTCGGAACGTTCTACCGGAGACCTCTGGTCCCCATCAGAACAGGCACTACATATCAATTGCCTCGAACTGATTGCTGGTTCTTTCGCGATACGCAGTTTTGCCAAAGAAGCCTACAACTGCAGCCTCATACTGAGGATGGACAATGTCTCAGCAGTACAATATGTGAACCGCCTAGGTGGCTCACGTTCAAAGATGCTATCAGATCTTACGAAGGAATTGTACCAATTCTGCCTGGACAGGAATATCTCCCTTCGTGCAGAATATCTCCCGGGGTCCGACAATCTCGTCGCAGATTGGTTCTCACGCCACTGGAGGGATTCCAGCGACTGGCAACTGGACCCACAAATTTTCACCATCTACAGGCCCTGAGAGGACCATTCAACCTGGACCTGTTTGCATCTCGCCTGAACCGTCAGACGGACACATTCTTCAGCTGGCTCCCAGACCCAGCGTGCCTGGCAGTGGATGCCTTTCTTCAACCATGGCCAACATCCGGAGCGTTTGCCTTTCCGCCATTCTCCATGATTCCACGTACGATACAATACCTCAGAACACAGGGCGTCACCATAACTCTGGTAACCCCACTGTGGCGAACCCAACCATGGTTCCCTTATCTCCTGGAGATGTCAGTGGACTACCCCCTACTCCTACCCACCTCATACAACTGCTATGGGACACTTGGGCCCCAGGAACAAGACGTTCTTATCTCTCAGCGTGGCAACGTTGGAATAGCTGATGCTTGGAGAGGGACGTTGATCCCTTTTCAGCCTCTCTGATTGACATTATGAACTTCCTGGCATTACTCTTTGAACAGGGCAAGTCCTATCGGTCAATTAACGTTTTCCATTCAGCCATTTCGGCAGCCCATAGCCTCGTTGACAACTCCGCGGTTGGTAAACACCCTTCCATATGTAGACTTCTGCGAGGCATGTGCCTCACGAGACCCCCGGCCCCCAAATATAATCAATTTTGGGATGTCACTATGGTACTATCCTTTTTGGAGACGTGGCCCCCTAATGGAGAACTTTCTCTTCGACAACTGTCGGCCAAACTGGCACTATTGCTCTGTTTGGTATCGTTTAGAAGAGTCTCGGACATCAGAGCATTTGACGTCCATGCGGTGGACTTTACCCCTGAGGGAGTACACTTCTCCATTACCCGACGCACCAAAACCAATTCATCTACAGTAAGCTACCCTTACTTTCACGACAAACCCATGCTCTGCGTAGCTAATTGCGTCCGACACTACATCCTCCGCACCAAGGATCTTCGACCACAAACGGGCCCCCTACTGGTGTCCTACGTTCAACCTCAAAAGCCAGCGTCATGTCCCATGATTGCTCGTTGGATCAAATTGCTTCTAACCCTAGCTGGCATCGACCTATGTTTTGGTGCTCACTCAGTAAGAGGCGCGGCCGCCTCGTCTGCATTTACATCTGAGGGTTCCCTAACGGAGATCCTCACCTCTGCAGATTGGTCCAGAGAATCCACCTTCAGAACCTTCTATTTTAGACAGACAGTCTCCTCATGTATCTAATGCCATCATATCATCGCTTTAAAAAAGCAAATATGAAGCCTCCTGTCTTGCCATCAAATTCGGGATTATTCTAACCTTAGTCACCGAATAATCTAAATTTTATTAAAGACAGGAGGCGAATATTTTCCCGCCCACAAATACACGCACCCAACCCAACTAGGTAGGTATCCCACAACACCTCTATTGACTTAAATATTTTATTATCTACGTTTCAGGCCTCTCCTTGCAACTACCTTTACAGATACTACACACATTAACTCATAACTTAAGGCTTGTCAGAATATGGTTGTACACCTTGGTTGGAAACATATCAGCTAAAGTAATTATTATTGTTTTTCTCTTACCCAAGAAACCATACTTTCACGACCTCTCTCTCTCCTTTTTCCTAGTGTGAAAACCCTTCACTAACATCTCGAGGAATGGTCTACGTTCCCACATCGTTTACATGGTTGACTTCCTTTTGAACTATTTATCGTTTTACTGTTTCGGTTTACATGGTTGACTCTGCGGCTGTCGGCTGCATCAAGAAAGATGAATTGGGAGGAGCCTGATGACTGGACATACTCTATTGTACACTGATTGGTTAATTTTTTTTACTTACTGTTAACTGTTTCTTTGCTGCTGGGAGTTACAGTAAAGAAAGTAAAGCAAATATTAGGCCTCCTTCCTGTCTTTAATAAAATTTAGATTATTCGATCACTAAGGGTAGAATAATCCCGAATTTATTTATTTTTTTAAATTGCTACAAATAGTGGACCACTCAAATCATTATTAACCGTAATATCTCCAACTTTTGTGTGAAGCGTTCGGTGCATTATATCTAGGACTTTTCTGGTTAACAGGAGTTTAGGTAAACCCAGGTTGTTTTATTTTAGTCATTTAATTTTTCTTAAAAGGAGCACTTTACTGCCACCTAGTAAAAATAAATAAATCACGGTTTAGTATATATACCCCCAATGCATACGTGGATGAATTTTCATGCATGTATTCATTAGGGGTATAGCTTAAAAGATTACAAAAGCTGCAGTTCTTATGACTGCAGCCTTTGCAAGTCCTTTTTCCTGGAAGAGACTTTCTTCACAGGAAAATAACCAGAGACTTCTCATTGAGAAGCTTCTGACTTGGTGGTCATGTGCAAGCTCACGCCTGCTTGTGCACACGCCCGTCTGTAACAGAGAAGCTGGTCTGAGGTTTGTGAGGGAGGGGGAGGCAGGCACACTCCAGCAGAATCTGCGTGCCACTTCTGTTAGCTCAGTGGAGGTAATGGAAGCAGGAAGGAATCCTCCATGACTGTTTGAGTTCCCTAGTTAAGTTATAAAAGTGTTTATTTCTCTGGGGTTCAACTAGGATACTCATCACCCAAGCTGAAGTGGTTTTGGGGTGTGGATTGGTCCTTTAAGTATTTGCTCGCTGGCTGCTTGACAACGTACCAGGGTGTTGCACTGCATTTGGTCTTCAGCAGCAGAAGAAACCGGATATTTTTATTTATTTAGAGCAAAACACAGCCAGTGCAGGACAGAGATTGTTGACAAGGCAAAAATGTGCAATGTTATTTACCAGTTGCAAAGGCCAATAAGGTACTGCCATGCATACAAAAAAAAATATGGTTTAACTGTTAAGGGTAAGACTAGTCCCCTGAAGTTTAAAGAAGTGGTAGCCCAGTATAGGTCCAAATGAAAGAGCAGGATCAGATTTAGGGGGTAACCCTAGGGTAGATCGTAATGAAAATAGAAATAATCTGTCCTAATGCTATAATAGAAAGAAAATCAATAAAATCCTTTATTAATAATAATAAAAAAAAACAACAAAAAAAAAACCAGTACTCTGCTGACATCTCTCGGTAGATAGAAAAGGGCAACACAATCTCCGTTAATACCCTGATGAGCTTTAGTTCGGCAAAACCCGCGTCGGGGCTCTTGACACTTGGTCCTCTCTGGTGTAAATAATGATATTTCCTGCTATGTTGCACTGATATGCTTGACTTAATAGCGACACCACAGGACCTCTTTACGGACCGTTTTTATTAGATTAATCTTACTTGATTAGTCAACCAGCTTAGCTCTTTCAGTCAGGTGCCCATTAAGGCACATATTAGTGCAGTCGTGACGACAATCACTGCGTCTACATTGTTACTCTGACCTTCTATTGAGCAATACCATAGATTAGCTACTTAGTTAGCTTCACTAATCAGCCAGAGACAGGTGCCCTTGAAGGCACAGATTAGGGATTTCAGACCACACAGTGTGATTATCCGTTACTCCAATTAATCATTTAGCAGACCCGACAGGTGCCCCTGAAAGCACAGATCAGCCTCTACCCTTCTGGCACTCTGCTAATAGACAACATTAATCTGTCTGTCACATGGGTATATGTGTGTGGTCCTCTCGAACATAACTACATTGTCTGCCAGTTACAGCCATACCTGGCTGCTGGTCAGACACTACCTACGCTACTCTCTGCTACATATATCCTGGGTCTTTTAGGTATTATTAACCGAGATTGTGTGTTACCCTTTTCTATCTCCTGAGAGATGTCAGCAGAGTTTAATCACATATCCAAAGCATACTTAGATATCGCTGGAGATTTAAAAGTTTTTTAGCCTCTACTGGCTTGACTGTAGTTTGGTATTTTACTGGTTTTGGGCAGTAACCCAGATAGCTGTTCTTACATCTTGGCACTTATTAGATCTTTGCTATTCCACTGGTTATGTATATACATCCGAGATTTTATATGCAGTACCTCATATAGCACACTCATGCATAGAGTATGTGTTTAGGTCACTTTGAGGATTAGCATACATTTATAACAACTCTAACACTGTGTTGTGTGCACTGAACAGCCACTTTTGTGGAGGTGTAACTACTTAACCCCGGATATGGGTTTATGCCCAGCATCTGTCTGTCTATTTATTGGTTTTCTCACTCCCCTTCCTATTGTATATTACCTTCACATAGCATATTTAGATTTAGACTTGCGCACTGCCATAATGAAACCACAATAGTAGGGGTTGTGGCAAGTGAACGAGTTTGTGTGTGTGTGTTTTTTTAGTTTTATTAATAAAGGATTTTATTGATTCTCTTTCTATTATAGCATTAGGACAGATTATTCTCTCTATTTTCTTTAAGACCAGTCCCTGAATATGCAGTGCCATTTTAAGCATCCATTTTAAATAAAAAAATATAAACCACAACCATCCCCACAAAAAAGAAGAGGTGAGACATTTGAACAATGTCGATTTCTCCCAAGGTAGTGAAAAGTGGTTCGGTCTAAAAAAGTTGTCATATTCTGTACCCCCCCTCTGGTGGGGGGGGGATTTAAAGACGCTGGATGTCCTCAAGCAAAGTGAGGATGCCCAACATCAAGTTAAGCTCCATGAAACAGGAGGAAGTGGCTCCACGAGGCAATGTTAACCCTGCAATATGAACATTGCAGGGTTAAGGGGACAGGGACAGTGCAATGAAGTGTTCTGGGTGTCTATAGCGTCCCTTTAAACAATGTTTGGGTGTATAACCAAAAAATAAAAACAAACAACTATCAACCCAGAATATTCAAGGGTTAACTAGCAATAATGTAGGGCAGTTATAGGCAACCTTTGTCACTGCAGATGTTGTGGACTACATCCCCCATAATGCTGGCAAAGCATCAATGGAGGTGTAGTCCAAAACAACTGGAGTGCTGAAGGTTGCCTATGCCTGATGTAGGGTAACAGTTGTTGATAAACCAATTAAAAAAATAAAAATACAAATCAATACAATTTGTATTAAGTAGAAAAGCATTCACTCTAGAACAAACAAGCAAAAACAAACACCAACACAACATAAAAATACCTTTGGCAAGTTGTAGACATGCTTCTGATAGATTAGTTCATAATGGGGAGGAGTGATGCTGCTCTGATAAATGCAAAACAGATTTTCCTTTGACATATCTAAAGCAATAACAGAAAATTTAGATTGTTATGAAAATACATCAATCTTAATGTTACGTATATGTGTATAGCAAACTAGACAAAAGGAGTTTCATGGGTATTGATGAACATATGGTATACATAAAATATTATATATTCTATTTTATTGTAGCCTCTTTTCCTTCCACAGCACCAACACTTTACATTACAATAGAAATTAAACTAAAAAGTAGATATGGACCATCCAATACCATAAGCTATCATTTTTTTTTTTATTTTATTTAAGATTTTTGCAGTGCATAAGGTGGGTACATACAGGCCTGAGGTACCCCAACGGCAGTCCTCTGGCTTCTTATCTCGCTTAAAAATCAGGGTAGTGCAGTTAACATGTAGTATTTTATAGTATAGAAAACGATTTGGTTACAAATAGGGTTGATATGCCACAATAGCAATATCCAGCATTACACGAGAGATAGTAGTGGCTCATTGCAGTACTGCACTTTTTTGTGTTTGATAGTTATGTTAAGGCATAATCAAACAGGCTTTAGGAGTTATGCATAACCTTGCTTAATCAATAAGTGTTACTTGAGTGTATTAATCATGCTTAAACAACAGATGGACTGGAATAAGTTCCCACTGGAGCCGCAATCAGAGTCTTTGAGACACGTAGAGCTTGTGATAAGGGGCAATATAAAGAAAAATAAACATGACAAGACTAGTAAACACAAGATATCATATAATGTGATATAAAACAGCGGTTTCTCAAGCCTCGTGGCTCAGTATCGCTAAACGTTACTTAGCCCACGCCAGCAGCTGGAATGGTGTTGTCCCCCCAAAGTGGCATTGTTGGTGCTGCTCAGAATGATTGTTCTCAGATCGACATTGTGTTCCCCAGCCAGGCCTTGTGGTCGATTGCCACGGGAATGAGGGGGGCATGCGTTGCGTTGGTGTGTTCGCCATTTCGTACGGGTGTTCCCGCTGTGTCCCGATTTCCCACCTCTGCGGCTCCGGGCCTTAGTGAGAGCCCTTGCCTTGTGTCCATGAAGCCTCCCAATCTCTGTGGTCGGCTCGTGGGCCCGCGGGTTCTTCTCATTCTGGGCGCCCCCTTGGGTGTATGGATGGCATGGAGTCAACTCCTGGCAGGCTTGCAGCCCAGAAGAGTATCGGGCAGACGAGATGGTAGCATCAGGCTCCCTCTTGGCAGGAGATGCTGGCAGGAAAGGTCTTGCTTCAATTTTATGCTAGAACGCCTGGCATATTGCATCAAACTTGGCTTCAAAAGCTTCCCTCCATTCTTGAGCAGTTAGGCCCAGGTTGTTCTGCCTTAATTGCGGCTCGGCGGCCATTTTGGTAGCGTCGCGCTGGGTGTTTATGTGCCTCTCAGGGTCTGCTGTAGATGGGTCTGTTGCTGCAAGGTGGTGCTTCGTTCCAGTGGGGACTGGGATATCCCCCACTGGTCCAGAGGGGTGGCGACGAGGCTTCAGTGAGCATGTTCCCTCCGCTGGGGAAATCTGCCGCCTCCCGCAGACAGAAGGCCGTGCGTCTTTGAGGGTCGCCAGGCCAGGGACATGGTGTCCCCGTCGGGCAATAGCAGGCTTAGCAGAGTTAGTGGGACTGTATGTATGTCTCGCTTTTGTTTCCGTCGTGGTCCCCGCTCTCAGACAGCACAATTCCCTTTGAAAAGTCTCAGGTTTGCCGGAGCGCCAGACAAACACGTCTGGCCAGCTTGATTGTCAGGCCCCGCCCCATAAGCTATAATTTTTATAACCTTGTTACGTATTAGCAATATTGTAAACCACTTTGGATTTTGTACTATACCATTTGGATTTGAGATAGAACTGCTTGAAAAGTAATATATAAAATGTTAAATTATCCCATTATACTGCATATAGCACCTTGGTGGCTATTGAAGATCAGCACTCACAGCCTGCATATACCAAGTTTTGTGTTACAGAGAAACAAATTATACAATTATGCTATTTAGCATTTAAAATAATATTAGTGCCCAACTTTGCATTATACTTTCTCATTAAGGACATGCAGCCGGTTCCTCTTTAGGGGTCAATATACAATATAAGAACATTGCTATAAGTGCTTCAAACATTTATTTGCGGACGATGGCAGACGAGGGAGCATAGTGCTTTAGATAGGAGAGCCTATTTTTTTTTTATTGGTCATTGCTATGCAATTTTTTTTAATGGTCATTATATAGAGAGCATACACTAAAATATAAACATACACATAGCAGCCAATACTACTGTGAAGGTTTTATGCGGTTATAACAATAGAAAAATATTGGCAAAGTATTCCACCACTGGTAATACGTTGGCATCCAAAATATCTTCAAAATGCTCAAAATTAGTGTTTATATAAACTTAATTATTTTGTGAACCGTTGTATGCTTTTAGGATTCAGCAAATGCTAGATAGTAACCCACAGTGTAAGATTAAAGAAATAATCAAAGTATCACAATATTTTATGTTTATGTCTCCAGCAGCAGCATCAGCCAGTGTAGAACAAAACTTCCCGACTGACCAATATCAATTAACGTGCATATTCTCTGCACGAATGGAAGGATTATTAATTCAATGAATGACCAATGGGATCAGCATTCGGCTACTGCCGCTGTGTAGTAGCTGGATGCTAGCATATTAGGCTTGGAGAAAGACAGGACCCAGGTAAGAGAGCAAACTGTTGCAAAATATTTGGCCCCATTCCTGGAGAATGTCACCATGGTATTCTTAGTATTATTACTACTACAGCATCCTGCAGTGGTTATATTTGTAGTAACCCTTTAATGAAAAAAGGTCAAAAATAGGATATGCATACAGCAAACCAATGTTTCCCAACAATATAAATATTTGTAATACTGTGTTTCCTTAGGTTTATGTTTAAATTCTAACAACAAGAACACAAAAACCAAGCAAGTATATATTTCTAGCACAACATAACATACAGCTGTGAACACAAACCTGGTTTGTCTGGTGTCTGGACAAAATGCTGAGAAGTGAAAGTTTTTCCATCAGGATACTTAGGGTGAGGAGGCAATCGAGAATCAAGGTATGTGCAGAATACATGCATGATGATCTATTGAAAATATATTAACACAGCACGTTACTTGCATTGCAATGAAATCATATTTGCCAAAATTGAAAACTTGCAGAAAATGGTTGATTGTTTTTCCAGATTTTTTGGTGTGCCAGAAAGCAAACACCATAACAACTAAAGCTAGCTGTAGTAGTTATGATGCCAGAAGTGGCTGGGTGCCTCCTCATTGTAAGTACTCAAACCGCTTTAGATTGGTTGGTCTGACTGATCCCTGGGGACTGCTGGGCGCGCAGCTCTTCACCTTTCTGCAGCTCCCAGGAGAGGAGTAATAGTCTGGTCAGCTGTCTTCAGAAAAGCTCTACAGTGTAGGGCCAGCTTATAGACTGACAGCAACAACATCCCAGGCTTAGGTCAGAGCTTCCCGCTGCTGTGGAATCAGGGAGTGTTGCCTGGTGGACATCTGCCAGTAGCCAAAGTCAGAGTTGCACTCTCATGCATGCATAAGAGTAACAGGTTTATGGGGGATTTTGTCAGATGTAGGAAATATACACATTACAAAGAAGCCACTACCTTGTCTTATGATATTTAAGAGTGTATTGGAATCTATACTTGAGAGACTTGTCGGTAACAACAAAAACAAAAAAACCAAAAAAAAACAAGCACGCTTAAAATTAGGTCCACATTCAAATGGGTGATGCTTTATATCAAACATGACAAACAAAAACATACAGTGAGGGGAAAAAAGTATTTGATCCCCTGCTGATTTTGAACGTTTGCCCACTGACAAAGATCAGTCTATAATTTTAATGGTAGGTATATTTTTAACAGGGAGACAAAAAAAAAAAAAAAATACATGTCAAAAAAGTCATACCTTGATTTGCATGTCAATGAGTGAAATAAGCCCTGCCAACTATGGGAATCGGCTGATCTGGCCTGGAGAATACTACCAGAGTAGTGTCACCATCCATTACCAGTGACTGTCACGGATATATGCCGCTAAAAGTAATGCACATGACAATGACCCAAAACACACAGCCAAGAAAAAGGGATGGCTCAAGAAAAAGCACATTAAGGTCCTGAAGTGGCCTAGCCAGTCTAGACCTTAATCCCATAGAAAATCTGTGGAGGGAGCTGAAGGTTCGAGTTGCCAAACGTCAGCCTCGAAACCTTAATGACTTGGAGAGGATCTGCAAAGAGGAGTGGGACAAAATCCTTCCTGAGATGTGTGCAAACCTGGTGGCCAACTACAAGAAACGTCTGACCTCTGATTGCCAACAAGGATTTTGCCACCAAGTACTAAGTCAAAGGGATCAAATACTTATTTTGCACATTGACGTGCAAATCAATTTATAACTTTTTTGACACGTGTTTTTCTGGATTTGTTTTTGTTATTTTGTCTCTCACTATTAAAATACAATTACCATTAAAATTAAACGGCTCGTTTCTTTTTCAGTGGGTAAACATTCAAAATCAGCAGGGTTTCAAATACGCCCCCCTCCCTTAGACACAAATTAGCAGCGCATAAATACTTGTGTGAGGATTAATCTTACTCCCCTCACCAAAATAAAAAATAATGCACATCTAAGTTAAAAAACAAAAAACAAAAAAAAAAAAACTATAAAAAGATATATTGCAAATGGTACAAAGTCCACCAGTGATCTATAGCTCAAAAAAAAGTAACACTCACATGAAGCAGAGCTGGAAAACATGGCTCAATATTCACAGAGGTTTGCTTTTGCATGTAGCAATACAGCATTCTTTTTATTGCTAACAGGCTATGCTTTATAAGAGTGTTCCTAGTTGAGCTATATTTTGTTTTTGCTTATGCTGCTCTGCTGCCTACTTATCACTGTTCTTAAAGGGCAAGACATCCCATTTTAGTGCTCCACTTTTTATACGTGTCTTTCAGTTATATGTGTATTAAAAACAAACGCAATCTGGCAGATATGGGGAAACAAAATAAATAGAATAATGGAGAAAAATCTTAATGTGACATATTTCCTCAGCAGGAAATGTCTTACCTGGCTACCAGATCTTGCACACTCATCGTGGTGAACTTATACTCACAAGGGATACATTTTCACTTTTTTTAACACTGCTATAAATGTAATAAAAAATGTGCAGTTTCAGAAGAAACATACACGTACACCATAACTATCCCGATAATCCGCATCAATCCAAAAATGAATGGGGTATATAAAACGTAGTGAGCATGGTAAAATATGGTCATTTCGGGTGACCAAATCCCCATTTTTTCACAGAATAATTTTAAAAGAAATACTGAAAGACATACAATGGTATATTTTGTATGGGCTTGTGCATTTTGCACCAATGCAAATAATTCAAAAGTATTATATAGTGTTTATATAATTATTTCCTTCTTCATAGATAAACTTAAATAGTTAAAAAACAAAAACAAACATACTGCAGAGTCTGTAGGTAGATCAGTATCCCATTTGCGACCTTTGAAATCTCCTCCTGCATTCCACCGAAAGGAGCTCATGCATCCTCCTTGAGATAGCTCTGAAAGAATAATTAGTCTTTGTAAATATTAAGAGGTAAAATAAAGTTTACACCTAAATTATGAGCTACTGATCACTTCAACATCCACGTGTCTCACTCCCAGTAATAAAGTTTTTCAATAAAAAGTAACCCAAACAAATTCAGTGAGCATGCAGTGCACACAAACTAGCTCAATAGTCCAGGCTAACATTTTTCTATTGGTTATCTGATTTTTGTTTAAAACTTCTATTTTGTTAACTCTATTGATATTGAGCATTATTATAAAAACAATAAATAGATCAACATTTTTCAATGCAAGTCTCTCTGCGTTCAGACAATACACAGAAGTCTACTGCAATACCTGTGACTGTCAAAATATATAGAGAGTCACTAACTTATGCATGGTCTCACCTACTGTATTTTATTTTTGTCTATTCAGATTGCACCATATACAAAAATAATAATTACCTTTAATGCGCTCAAAAAGGTACTCTTGATTTGGAGTGATGTCCAGATACTGCACTATAACATTGAGGGTAGGGATAAGGGGGGCTTTTAAGAGAGCCGCTTGCTTCAAACTGCTAATACTAGATTCTGCAAAAGAAAACAATAGAATATGAAACATTAACAGAATTCCTTCAAATGACTTCTGAACTAGTAGAGGCCCCTTTCCCTATTGGTACCTGGGAGCCATAGATTTGTATTGAAACCTGGGGACATAATTAGTAGCCCCATACTGAATAGCAGAGACCAGCGCCCAAACTGAACGATGCACATGGTTATGTGAATTAGCGATGTTGTACTTCCATTTTAAAGCAGGACATAATCAGTGAGGTCAATAGGTATTCCCTCAATAATCGGGTGTCTCCAACAGGCCCCTTTCGTCCAGCCGGATAATACATTACATACGGTGATCAGATCGAGGTTAGTCATGGATTAGGTAGCAAACTGCTATATTGTGTCAGGATTATGAATCAACATACACATTTACATTTTGAAGAGTGTTGAATGAGCTATGCAAGTTACAGAAATGCTTACGTACATGTGAAAATCCCTCTGCTGGTGTTGGCTGTAACTTCGACTGGAGGAATTTCTCCAGTAATAGTGAGTTGTATTGGCTTAAGAGGGGTGGCTTGGTGTTAAAGAGATGTAGGTGTTAACATCTCAAAGCTATGCATACCTCCTATCTGTAATTCAGGGCATCCCAGTCTTCTCATCTGCATGTTCAGAGAATCCATTTCACTGACTAGTGGTACCAGAATAGTTTCATTAATCCACTGAAGAAGTAAAGAGCAACCAATCAAGTTAAGTTTCATCACATGATACACTATACATTTCTTTCCAACATGCCATATTTATGTTTTTTTGTGAAAGTCCTCTAAATACTCATTGCAAATATTGCATCATCATAACCAGAATAATCCGATTAATCTTGAGGTTCTCTGTAATTGAAGGTTGCTTCCGATTACAGAACATAGACAACAGACAGGAAGGTATCCCTTATATAAAACATGTTCATATTAAAACATGTTTCACCTTTATATGCTATTCAGTTACAACCAATTTAAACACAGATCATTTACTGACACACCTGTAGATATTGCACAAGAGCAGGTAGATAAAAGTTTATAAGAGAATCACGATAACCACTTCTGCCCTGTAATGGTCATGGGGGTAGGATTCTGGATGTGCAGTGTTTCTACTTGAAAACACTTGAGTTATTTCCAGTTGTGTGCAGGCATACATGACTGTTCCAGAGTGCCCAATGTCAATTCTGTGCATATTTTACATGTCACTCGTGTGCACTGCACACTGGCGACAAATTCACTGCTTGCATCTCCCCTCCCTCCTCCCTATCGCATTCAATAATTTATTCTTCCTCTGGCCTTCTCTTCTTGCCCACTCCATCTGCCAGCTCAGAGTGCACACATATGCTCTGAGCCGGTTAAATGGTTCAATCTATGAGAAGCCATTGATTGGACCTCCCCCAGGCTCTTGTGATGTCACAAAGAGGCGATTAAAATAAGTTAAACCTTATTTCAAAGTTTGTGGAGCATACTAGTGGCACGACCTAAAGAATAATGCAAATAAGGTATAATTCAAAGAACGGGGGAGGGGGAAAGAAAGGGAAACAAAAAACAAAACTAGCTACTAAGGCACCAAGAGCCCTTTCATCTCGGTGAAGTGGTCTGGGTGCAGTGGCCCTTTAGTTGTAACCGTACAATGTAAAACATTACAGTTTTGTAAAAATACAATAGGATACTGGATAGTTCAGATCACTGTGATTGAGCTGTGTGCATACATTTCACAAGGAAGTCTTTCTGGAGGGGTGAGACTAAGATGGCAAGCTTGGTGCAACATTCTCCAAAATATTTATTTTTTGGGTGCAAAAAGTCAAAACCAAATACATTAATGTTGTATCAACGGTGCCAGAGGCACTGATAAATATATATTATACAGTACAAAAATATATAGTGTACATTTCTCAAAAGTTTACATTTCGCAATTTTGCAGTGCATGAATCCACATGGTCCAACAGATGCCGATTCATTAAGATTCGTGCCCAAACCTGTAGTTATAGAAAAAGAAAAAATAATTTTCAAAATTGAACCTGCAACCACACACACACACACACAATCTAGAAAGATGAAAATGTTGAAGACAAAGTATTTCCTCTTACTGATAATTATTAAATTTGTTTAGACTGCTGCAGTGAGACTGTTGCTGCAATGGAGAAAATGTAAGTTAAACAACTTTTAACTCCACAAAGACGGGGGCCAGTAACCTAAATATTTACTCAAGCACTATAGTCTTCAGAATAAACATTTGTATTCCTAAAACTATAGTGTTCCTGTAAGCACATCATCTCACACTGGAAGGAACATGTGTGTCTGACAAAGCCTAGCATGATTTGACAGTTCATGGTCACGCGGCCCAACAATGATTATAGTCTTGGCCTTAAAGGAATACTCCAACGTTTACTCTATAGCTAAACCTCTATTTGCGTTATGTCGTCCAGCACTCTAAGCCTCTCTACATGATGTGGATACGGCATTAACTATTGCCATATATCATCTTATGGGGGAATGAACTGAAAGACAACTTCTCTACACAAATATGGATAAGTGTTCTTTCATCCATTCAAGAGTTATTTCAATCAGTGTGTCCAACCTTTTTAGCAAGGTTTGACAACTTACACAAGTCCCACCGGGTGCCCATTACCACATCCACTGCATCTGGCCTTTTCCAAAAAGGGAAGCCGTATTGCTTTATGCAGCAGAGTGCCCTGAGTCAATGAATGTAGTTGCTTTGCCATGCTGGAGAAGACTGGATGCAGGGATGCTGCAAAACAGTTTGAAATCTTACTGTGGGTGTCTGAAGTAGTACTTTTGTAAATATGTTTTTATTTGTTTTCGAATAGAAAAAGTAACATTGAGACTCGCAGGTCTCCATTTTGCAGTCTTTAGTTTTAACATTTCACTTGTACGTTTCGAAACTCGCAGGTTTCAGCAGTTATGTGTATTTCATACTTTGGAGATGCGCAGGTCTCCCATCTCTTTTTTTTTTTTTTTTTTAAGTTTCGTTTTGGTTGAGATTTTCAATTTGTAAATTATGTCAGCAAGTTGAAGGTTTCCATTTGCATCAGTGTGTTAGGAAGGGATGTGCCGTATACCGAACCTACATAGTAAGCACAGTGGGGTGTGCATGAGCATACATTACTTTTCAACTTACATTGGACTCGCGGATCCATTATTAGGTGCATGGCTTTTTTTTTGGGGGGGCGCGCAGGCCTCAATTTCAAGATACAGTTCAGTCACTGATTAAGCATCTTGTTCCTCTCCCCCCTCCTCCCCCAGGCCCTCCCCCGAGTTCCGCTCCCCAGAACACACGTTCACAGGTCTCTTTACCTGTCGTACTCTAGGGTAGGTGTTGTGTGTTGCCTGTGTATTAGGTACCTGTGTGTTTATGTTATCGGTATCAACTCTTCGGGTGGCTGGTGTGGGGGAGGGGGTAACTCTTGAGGCCCTCTGTGTCAGGGATCGGATCAGTCTTCCCCTCAGTTGTTATAGGGTAGATTGCGTGTCACCCTTTGCGTGTGTATCACATTCCCACTGTGTTGCGTCTGTAGGTCGAGTACGATTTCCTCGTTCTCATTTAGTCCCCGTCTCCCTCCTGGAACTTTAGCCCTTCAAGCGGTCGGGGGTGCCCATTCCCCCGTCTCTCCCTCTCGGTCAGTTTGGTTGGTGTGGTGGGGTAGGGGTGAGAGGTGTCCGGTCTGGCGTCATTGTGGGTTAGGGGGGGGGTCGGGATGTTTGGTGGTGTCCTGGCAAGTCAGTTGTCTATTGACGTCTGGGTTCTGTTTAGTCTACAGGGATTCCTAGTGGCCAGCATCAGGTAGGTGGTCGTATCGGAGTTTACGTTGAAAGTCTTCCTTTCCTGTCTCTAGGATCCATTGTGTCCATATGTCGGTGTAGATTGTTGGGTTAGTCGTGGATGTCAGGGTCAGCTCCTCTATCGATCTGAGTCCCTCCATTTGGTTGAACCAGACTAGTAGAGAAGGGGTTTTCTTCTGTTTCCATACTGAAGTAGTACTTTAATGGCATGGACACTTCATAAGAACATTGTATGGAATGAAATCTGAACATACTTATAAGATGAGATATATAAATATATAAAACCAAAAACTAAAACACATTGTTCTAGTAAATAGAGAATAAATGTATTGTGAAATATCAATTTTGTTTTGCAAATAAACAATCATTAATTTATTCCTACTTCTTCTGCTGCTTGTTTGGAGCTAAGATCTACTTCATCCTTATGTGCAGATGGTGCCTGAGAGCGGCAGGCTAGCTGGTACTGGAACTTTGTCAGAGTGTGGGCATAGTCTCCTATGGAACGACTGTAATTCCAAAACGTTGGACTGTTTGAAGGTGAAGTGGAATCTGGACTACCTACAAAAAAAAAAAAAAAAAAAAGTTTTCAACTTTGTACGTCAAATTAAACCACTAATGAAGGGAAAATTAATAGATAAAATGTGGTGCATATTAATAAAGGTTTTGCGTTTTGGGGACTTTTGTTTACCAAGGCAACTGCCCAACTTCAAAACCTGGTATATGTGCTATGTTTGTTTAACATTCCACTCTCATTAAGTACACCAACTCTTATTATACATAATTTTTTAAAAGGACCGATGGAATTTTGAAAAAAAAATAATAATAATTATCTATATCTCTATCTATATATAACATTTTTACATTAAGCATGATTACATTTTAATAAATATTTTTTTCCCCCGGGAGTATTACTTATATCATTTCTTTTTACAAAAGTGCAAGTAAAAAACAAAATCCCTAACCCCTTCAGGACGGAGTCAATAGTGCACGTTCTGATCAAAACAAAACGTAAACAAAAACTGGAATTTGCGCTCTCTGTTCAACCGTAATTCACCGCTGTCACATTAAGTGCACCCACACTTATTATATATAATTTTGTTCAGGAGAAACAAGGCTTTAATTTATCAATAACTTTTCATATATGGAACATAAATTATTATGAATAAAATGTAAAAAAAAATGTGAGAAAATAAGATTTTTCTTCAAATTTGTATTTCCGTCTGCCATTTTAGCTGTGAATGTCATAATACTGTTAGGTTTTACTGCAAAAAAAAAATGCACATATTTGTTATCAGCGATGTCTCACAAGTACAACAGTACCCCCATTATCAGGTTTTATGGTGTTTTGGAAAGTTACAGGGTCAAATCTAGAACGTTCCATTTTCAAATTGAAATTTGCCAGATTAGTAATGTTACCTTTGAGACGGTGTGGTAGCCCAGTAATGAGAATTACCCCCCTAATGGCATACCATTTGAAAAAGTAGACAAGCCAAGTTATTGAAAGTGGGGTATGTTTAGTCTTTTTTAGTAGCCACTTAGTCACAAACACTGGCCAAAGTTAGCGTTCATATTTGTTTGTGTGTGAAAAAAGCAAACAACGAATATTTGGCCAGTGTTTGTGACTAAGTGGCTACTAAGAAAGACTGGACATATCCCACTTGCAATACCTTGGGTTGTCTACTTTTACAAATGGTATGCCATCATGGAGGTAATTCTCATTCCTGGGCTACCATACGCTCTCAAAGACAACATAACTAATCTGGCAAATTTCAATGTGAAAAAAAAAAAAAATGTGAAAAAAATGAAATGCAAGCCTTATATGTGACTCTCTACTGTTCTTCTCGGGAGACTTCACTAAACACAAATATTAGTGTTTTAAAACAGTAAAACATATTACAACAATAATATAGTCCATAAAAGTGCTATTCGTTTGTAAAAAAATGCAAAAAACGTCACTTTTACTTAAAATATCATCGTCGTAATACAATTTACCAGTTTGAAACACTAATATTTGAGTTCAGCGAAGTCTTCCGAGTAAAACAGCACCCCCTATGTACAGGTTTTATGGTGTCTTGGAGAGTTACAGGGTCAAATATAGTGCTTGCGAATTAAATTCTCAGCACTTTCTCCCTGTGTTGTCAGGCATGTCAATCAAATTTTAATTAATGAAATCACATAATTATGTTAAAAGATTACTTAAATATACACATATATGTATTTAAATTCTACGTGTATACTAATGTAATCTTTTATGTAAATATATATATATACATATACACACACACACACACACGGTTATTTGTATTTTATATATAGAATGTCATTCTAAGTGTATTTTGTTACCAATAAATATAAATAAATATATATATATATATTAAATAACAAAATACAGTTAGAATGAAATTACATATGGATATATAATTTATATAAAATTTTGTTTCAATATTTTAAAATAAAATAAAAAATAAATATATATATATATATATATATATATATATATATATATATATATATATATATATATATATATATATATATATATATATTATATCTACCTACCTACCTCCTGGCGCAGAAAGCCGCAACGGCTTTAAAGCCAATATAAAGCGCGACGGCATTGAATGCCGTAACGGCGTTAAGGGGTTAATGTACATTCACTTAGTCACAATAATAAAAGGCCTCATATCTCGAATTGTAATTATTGGCAGTTATAGGACCACTATTCAAGGTCATGGTATTCAAACCAAACATTTGTCCACCTCCCCCAGGGTATTTAACAAAAAGCCATTTCCAAATTTTACATTTAACCATTCTATTAATAATTTAAGCAAAATCTGCTTATTAGAATTAATGTTTTTCAAATGAAAATTTATTTGCATGGCAAGTTTTATAGACCATGTATGTTTGTTCAAAAGAAAACAAAATGCCCTCATTTTAAAAGGCCCCTCTATACCCCATAGATGCTATTTTGTGAAGTGACACCGTGCCACCATACTGAACAATGTCACTTTTTGCTGATTTCAGCAGTGTTCTAGGAAAATTCTAGCTAGCTATTTCGGATTTCCCGATCACAGCAGATTTAGGAAGTCCCTGCAGGCCACACAGTAATCAGTGATTGACAGTATGCCCAGACCTGTGGGTAGTCCTCACCCTTAGCCACAATGATTTCAAGGGTCCCAGATGACTAAGTAGAACCCCAGGAATTGATATCTTCCCAATACCAGAAGGGATTTAACCATGCTTGAACCTAAAATGGGTGTTTCATGCCATTCTAAGGTACTATTTCTCACGATTTTAACACTACTGCGTCAGAATAAGTTTGCAATGTATTCTTAGGACACCTTGCCTGTTCTCAAAACATAACACTCATTCATGGAAAATTAAAAAAACAAAAAGAAAAAAGAAACCCAGTAGTAATATATTGTGTTGCTTGTGCGCTATCCCTATTATGGGGGAAGATATAAAATATTATGAAGGAAATATAATGTATAAAGTATTCAAAAGTTAAAACTAAACCCACAGCCGTATACAAATTTTTTTTTTATTTTTTTTTATAAATAGTTTTAAAAAGAGATAGGGCTTGAATCTACAGCATAGAATA